>NW_016804356.1:1263277-1265832 GCF_001698545.2 Rhinopithecus bieti
TTTTTTGAGATGGAGTCTTGCGCAGTCGCCCAAGCTGGAGTGCAGTGGTGCGATCTCGGCTCACTGCAACCTCCGCCTCCCAGGTTCAAGCGATTTCCTCAAGTGATTCTCCTGCCTCAGCTTCTCGAGTAGCTAGGACTACAGGTGCCTGCCATCACACCTGGCTAATTTTTTGTATTTTTAGTAGAGACAGGGCTTCACCATATTAGCCAGATGGTCTCGATCTCCTGACCTTGTGATCTGCCTGACTTGCCCTCCCAGAGTGCCAGGATTACAGGCATGAGCTACTGTGCCAGGCCAAAAGTCGTATTTTCACAGATACCTCTCAACTGCACATTTAAAGTTCATTTTAACAGAGAGCTGAGTGTTTGAATTTATATGCTCATCAATATGTTATGTAGAATTAAAATGTCAGAATATTGATAATCAGTTTTAAGATGAGTTAAGGAACATAGTGTTTCATTATACTATTTTTCTACTCATATTTGTTTGAAAACTTAATACATAATTATTTGAGAAGGAAAGCAAAAGGGTGTGCCTATTCGAAAGAAACTAAAACCCAAGAGAGTAACAAAAAACAAGTTATATCCCAAATGGATTCATATAGGAGAGGAGAAAGAAGAGTCAGGAAATGAAATCATATACTTACTAACATTGGATGATAAAACTTGATTTGCTTCGCCTATAAATTTCGATTAAACACCTTGCACTCCTACCTTCATCCCATCAAATTGAATTCTATTCCTATTTCTGGAGCTTATTTTAACCCCTCCTCTCTAAGAAGTCTTAATTACTACTCTTGTCTCTCAACTTCAACTAACTGCTCAACTATTACTTGTTATCGCCTAATTGATCCTAACTATGTACTGTGCTGGACCAGTTATATTTTTATGCATGTTATTTTTCTTTAAAATGTTTTACTACTTGCCTAGGAACCTTGTCATGTCCAGGAAGTATTATTGAACATATTTTTACTTAAAACGTATCAAACCCATATTATCATTTTATTGATTATTTAGCCAATACTTATTTGTCAGCACCTTTGTAAACACAGCTTCTTCTTAGCTGCTACAAATTAAATGTACTCATTAACTTATTTAGTCCTTGCAAAACTCATATAAACTTATTATTATACTCGATTTATAAATTAGGTAATAAGGCACAGAGACTAGGTTAAAGGAAGTCACAGCGAATGTACTCGCTCCAGACCTAAATTTTTGCATCTACCAAATGCTGTCTCTTGTTTATTGAAGCCAGCTTAGCATGGTAGGAAAAGGACACTTCCAAGGTACTCCAAGAATCTAAAGCATTTTCTTCAGTGTTGACTTTTTAACCATAACAAAATTTTCTTTGCTTCACAAAATGTGGCACATAAAGTCTATTCTCCTTGAATACTGAATTTATATTTTCTTCACAAGACTATTTGAATTACATCACCAAAATTTGGGCCTGAATTTTTGCAGCTGGTGTTAAACTGCTCACCACTAATTATTCTATTTGCAAATTCTTCAGTCTGGTACTTCAATATATTTATGTTATCTCTAAAAATATTATACAACCTTTTGGATATAACTGGAGAGACAATCTTAACTAATTATTTACTGTCCTTTAGAAACAGAATTCAGGTTCTGTAGCTTATAGAGACAGAGAAATTGCTGCCATGTTATATCACACAGGCTCATTCAGTGGAAGTTCAGTGTACTGTTAAATATTTGAGAACTAGAAGTTGACAGGCACTGATGAAAATGTGCTTACTGATCCTGATGAAGTCATTGCACCTCTTTAAACAGGCGTTGCTCTTCTTAGCTACCACGTATTAAATGTGTTCAGGAAATCCACTATGCCTCTGAAAAATAGCCAGCTCAGGACTATGCCTTTTATTTCCAACTAGGACTTCTAGTCGAAACATATGGAAACGCAAATATGTGTTTAAATCACCTGTGATCTCAAAAAAACCATGATTACCACTGATAATATTGTGGTATATATTTCTTGTCTTCTTTTCATCAACAAATTAAGCTGTTTTGCTAATTAAAGCAAAATGAAAAATAAGGTACTAGTATAGATTCCACATTTGCATAATTGACAAATTATTATGTATATAAAATGCTGAAAGACTTGCTGAAACTAATACAACTTTAGACATTTTATACATATTATTAAATCGCTTTCTTGAAATTTGAACTAATTTACACTCCCCACAATAGCATATAAGGGTGACAGTTTTCCACACTCATACGAACAATGGTTATTATTTTTATATATTTATCAGATTCAGTAGCATCTCAATATTTTACTTTGCCTTTATTTGATTACTGAGATAGTTGAGTGTTTTTCATGTGTTTATTGGCATTTGAATTTCTTTTGGGAAGAATTATTTCTTTATGCTATTTGCTTATATGTTTTTTTATTATGCTGTTTATAGTCTCATTAATTTATAAGATCTCTGTCTATATATGTAGATCCAAAAAGAAAATGGTTATATATATAATTCTTTTTTATATAACCATTCTTTTCCCTCCCTCCCTCCCTCCCTCCCTCCCTTCTTTCTTTCT
>NW_016804356.1:1266205-1271897 GCF_001698545.2 Rhinopithecus bieti
TTCTTTCTTTCTTTCTTTCTTTCTTTCTTTCTTTCTTTCTTTCTTTCTTTCTTTCTTTTCTTTTCTTTTCTTTCTTTCTTTCTTTCTTTCTTTCCCTCCTTCCCTCCCTCCTTCCCTCCCTTCTTCCCTCCCTCCTCCCTCCCTTCTTCCCTCCTTCTTTTTTAGAGATGGGTTCTTACTCTGTTGCCCAGGCTAGAGTGCGGTGGCACAGTCACCGTTCACTGCAGCCTCAACCTCCTAGGCCCAAGCGATCCTCCCACCTTAGCTTCCCAAATAGCTGGGACCACAGGCATGAGCCACCATGTCCAGCTATTTTTTTTTTAATTTTTTTTTGTAGAGATGGGGTGTCCCTATGTTGCCTAGGTTGATCTCAAACTCCTGGGCTCAAACAGTCCTCCCATTGCAGCCTCTCAAAGTGCTGGGCTATTAGGCATGAGCTACCACATGCAGCATATAACCATTTTCTAAGTATGTTAGATATGTTTCTTTACTATATTTTCTTTTTTATGTTTTGACATGTGGAAGTTGAATTTTAAGTGGTTGTACCTTTTAGTCTTTTTCTCTTTAATGGTTTCTGCCTTCAATATTAGTTTTAGAACAGCCTTCCCTACCCCAAGTATTGATAAATGTGAACATTACTTCTAATTATTTTTACTTTCAAATATTAACCTGGCTAAAGTGTATATTCTTACAAGGTGTAAAGTAAAGATTGAAAAATTTTTGTTGTTTGAAACAACTCTCTACTTATTCTAATAACATTTGTTAAATAATCTACACTTTGTCCATAATTTAATATTCCAGTTTTATCACATACTTCTGATATAATTGAGTCTCTTTCTGAAGTTTATTTATTTTCATTAATCTGTCTTTTATCCTGACACTAGTACTACTTTTAGGGATTTTTATTAGGCTACATTAAAATTATATATTATTTTGAAAAAAATCACTGTTACCTAGTTTGTACTTTTATTATAGATATAATAAAACACTGGCAGTTTTGTAATAGCACAAAATAGAGACTTTTTATTATTCTTGTTTTATTAGTATTGACAGTTATAATGCTTTGAATAATAAGAAGCTCAGCAACAAAACTTAGGTTCATCTCCAGTGACTCTAGAGGGCTTTCAGGTACACATTTTATATAGTATCCCTATCCTTAACTTTATCATTTTCTCCCCATCTCCATTGCCTAATTTGATTATCTTTGAAAATCTTTTGTATTGTGTTGACAGCTGCTAACCACCTTATATCCTGTTTTGAAATAACATTTAGTGGATGCTGGGTTTAATACCTGGGTGATGGGCTGATCTGTGCAGCAAGCCACCATGGAACATGTTTATCTATGCAACAAACCTGCACATCCTGCACGTGTCCTCCAGAACTTAAAATGAGAGTTAAAGGAAAAATAAAATAGAACCCAAAGGGGGAAAAAAAGAAATAACATGAAAGTATATATAAAAGCTTTCAAGAGAGCCTCAAAGGAATTCATGACCATAAAGATTAAAAGCAACTGTCCTAGACTATTTAAGATGACTTAGTGGCCAGACTTGAATGCAGTTTTACACATTTTCTAACACTAAGCTACTTTAGAAATCCACATGACCCAAATGACTCTTGAGAGTTTTTTGAAGAAATATATGAAAAATAAAAATGTTAATGTGTAAGAAGGCTGATGCCAAAATAAAGCACCACTCACCAAGTCCAAAAGAAAATACTTGTGTTTCAGGATAACTGCAGTAAAAATGTCCACTTGAAAAAAGAGAGGGTACGAAGTAACAGAGAATGGTATCTGTTCTATACTGTATTCTATAACCTGCTGGACAGGCATTTATTCATTCATTTTTTATGCATTCATAAAACACGCTGAGCTCCTTATGTGACAGACACCATAATAGGCGCTGGAATTATAACATGAACAAAACAGCCAAAAATCCTTGCCTTCTTGAAGCCTACATTTTTATGGGAGGATACAAGCAATAAAAAAGATAAATAAGTAAAATAAATAAATCTGATGTTGCTAAGTACAGTGGAGAATTAGGAAGTTGATAGGATTTGTGTGTGTAAGAACGTAAAAAATTGAGACAGGATTATTGGGAAAGTCTCACTGTAAAGATGATACTTGAGTAGACTTCCCATTCAAAAGTCCTGATCTGGGAGCATGCCAAGCAGGGAGGTAGTATGGCTCAGGTAAAATGAGGTAGAGAAGAACAGTAGGCGATGAGGTTACACGGATAGTGAGGTGGGCCTTGTAGACCACTGTAAATCCTTTATCTCTTACAGACACATCAGAGGATGTAGACAGAGGAGAGATTTGATCTGATCCATGTTTTACTTTATTTTATTTTTTGGAGACAGAGTCTCACTCTGTCTCCCAGGGTGAAGTGCAGTGGTGCAGTCATGCTCACTGTAACATCAGACTCCTGGGCTTGAGCAGTCCTCCCACCTCAGCCTTCGGAGTAGCTGGGACTACAGGTACGTGCCACCAAAACACACTGCTAATTTTTTATTTTATTTTTTGGTAGAGGTGAGGTCACACTATGTTGCCCTGGCTGGCCTTAAAATCCTGGGCTAAAGAGATCCTTTCTCTTCAGCCTCCTGAAGTGGTGGGATTACAGGCATGAGCCACCACACTTGGCCTGACCTATGTTTTTGTTGTTGTTATTATAGCAGTTGTGTTGAGAGTAAATAGAGAGGGAAAAGGTGAGAGGCATATCCACCAGTAGAGAAGCTACTTCCATGACCCAAAGGAGAGATGATTGTGCTTGGTATAGAGTGATAGCAGGGGAAAAATAAGGTAGCAATAGGTGATCAGATTCTGAATATAATATTGAAGGTAGATCCAATAGGATTTGACAGTGGGTAAGGTGTAGGGTTTGAGAGAAAGAGAAGCACTGATGATAGTGATAAGATTCTGGCCTGAGCTAGAAATGTTACCATTATCTGAGATGGGGAAGTCTATGGGAGGTACAAGTTTGGAGGCAAAAGATTTGGAAAACCAGGTGGAGATGTAAACTATGTGCTTAAATACATGTATCTGGAATTCAAAGTGGAGATCTAAGATAGCGATATCAATTTGGGAGCTTTCAGTGTATAGACAGTCTTAAAACTATGAAGCTAATGCAGTCACTGGGGACTCTCTGCGCCAATCATGAAGTTTCCATGGTCAGTCAACCTTGCTGCCCCTAATCTAAGAGGATCTCTCTCACCCTTTGCCCTCCATGATACAGGCGTTATGGAAGATGCTCCTAGGCATAGGAGGGAGGTGCTGCATGTCTTTATCAGCCCACTTTCTATTGGTGCAGGTTTGTGGACATAGAAATTTCACTGAGTATGAAATAGCAGACCCATCTTGTTTGAGAGAGTGATTTTCTGCAATTACAGCTCTCTCAATTGTTTAATGCTCTTTCTATCTCTTTCCATTCACTGAATTCTATGAGCTAGTTATCAAAGCCAGAAATGTTGCAGAGTCATGGCTTTGGAGGGTAGAACCCTTTCTGTGAATGTCTGTGTCATAGAAAAAGGCTCTTCATTCTTCAATCCTCCAGTCATCAGTTTAATGGTTTCTATCTTGGCCATTGTTTCCACCCTGGTTTCTGGCTCTAGACAAGTTAAAACACTAGGCTTGAGGGGAGGGGCATGGTTAATCTTATCCTGGAAAAAGACATTTGCAAGATATATTACAGGAAAAAGGCTAATTTCCTTAACTTATATACAGAGTACTGCAAAGGATCAGAACAGAGACTACACAGCAAAAGAAACAGAAAAGAAAAGAAAAGATGATCAGTGTCATGCGTAATAAATGCAATGGGAAGTCATGTCACCTGTCAAACTAAGAAGTTGTGGGGAGGGAAATCAAGGTATAGGAAGACTGTGAACAAGATACAGGTAATGTATAACTAGCATAACCTCTTTGGAGGGAATGTGAAAAATGAAAATATTCATACCATGCACTCTAGCATTTCCTCTCTTAGATTATCTAAACGCTTAAATACAAAGATAGCTGTGCAAGAATATTATTTTTAGCATTCATCATAATAGAAAAAATAGCAAACAACTGAAATAGATATAAATAAGGAAAGGCTAGGTAAAATATACTGTATTCATGTGATATATTATACAACATTTAAAAGAAATGAACTATTTCCGTATGTATCAATATAGATGGATCCAAAGATATTATTGACTGAAAAAAGCAAGTTGCAGTAATACATGTATAAAATACTATTATATATTAAATGCATGTTTTCCTAACCGCACACAATAATTCCATCTGTTTTGTTCAGCGCAAAGTTTGTGTGTTAGAAAGAATGTTTAAAAGTCTAAAGTTATATCCACGAAACTCATAACAGTGGTTACAGGGAATGGGCAAGGAAACTAGAATTTGGATAGCAGTCAAATGATTTCAGTTTTGTAGATATACTTCAAATTTTTAAAGAAAGAATAATGAGTTATGTGTGCTTATGAAATTCAAAATTATAATAAACAAAATTACTGAGGTAAATTAATATGGCAGAAAAGAAGAACTGAACACAAAGAGCCATTTGAAATGAAAATCCAACAGCATGAACTGAGGTGGGTGAGGAACAAGAGGATACATGAAGGACAGCCAAGGTCCCAGCCTGGGTGATGGGCGGTGCATTTCCACAACACGGAGCTCAGTGGGAGGAGCCAGTTTGGCAAGGGTGCTTTCAGGAATGATGGATTTAAAGTAATAGAGAAAAACTAAAGTAGAGTGAAGGTGAGGGAGGAAAATATTGGACATATAAATTGGGAAGTTATCAGGAGGAGATAGGCCAAAACTATGAGAATGGATAAACCACCCAAAAGTGAATTGAAAGCAAACAAACAAAAACACAGAAGCCTAGATATTTACAAATTCTGTACTTACTTTGCTTTGGCCTTTTCTATACATGTATAAGGTGAAAATGAACTCTTTTTAAGTACCTGGCTTACAAAAAATAGCCACTTAATTACAGGTGTTCAACATGACAGAGGATTGGAAGAATAGGACACAATATATTAATAGTGGTTATCTCGAGTGAAGGTAGTTTTGCTGTGGGAGGCTACGTAGTATAGATGTCAAGGTCACAGACTTAGCTCCATCCTTTGGGGTGGCATTAGACAAATCGAGGCACTGCATGTCCTCACATAGTGCTCAGTAAACCATAGGTCATTTACTTTCACTGAATGTATTGTATACTTCTATAATAGATTTCTTTTAAAATCAGGATGGCACCATTATTAAAAATAAAGAAATAATATTCCAGATCAATTGACTGACTAAAATACTATATCACCATAGAGGATTACTAAATCACCGTACAGTAAAATAATGCATATGGTCCCCGTTATGTGGCATGACTAAACTGGGGTTTAAAAACCACTTGTCCTGTCAAGAACATTTTTTCCAGTGTTTTTTTAAACTTTCTGTAATCAAGTGGCCACTTAATGACTTATGGCATCACAGCCTTGAATTACAAATGTGTATAAAAACTTGGATAGGGGCCTGGCACGGTGGCTCACACTTGTAATCCCAGCACGTTGGGAGGCCGAGGTGGGCAGATCACCTGAGGTCACGAATTTAAGACCAGCCTGGCCAACACGGTGAAACCCTGTCTCTACTAAAAATACAAACATTAGGCCGGGCGCGGTGGCTCAAGCCTGTAATCCCAGCACTTTGGGAGGCCGAGAC
>NW_016804356.1:1273483-1311320 GCF_001698545.2 Rhinopithecus bieti
TGGAGAGGATGTGGAGAAATAGGAACACTTTTACACTGTTGGTGGGATTGTAAACTAGTTCAACCATTATGGAAAACAGTATGGCAATTCCTCAAGGATCTAGAACTAGATGTACCATATGACCCAGCCATCCCACTACTGGGTATATATCCAAAGGATTATAAATTATTCTACTACAAAGACACATGTTTTACATTTTTTAAATAAAGTGGAGAATCACTGAATCCCAAACTCAAAGTACCATGGCAACCCCTAGCAATGGCCAATGTCTTTCACAGATGACTTCATCATGGGGACAAGGGGTGAGGTTGAATTATTCACTTTAGAAATATAATGTTCAATATTAATTCCACCAAAATGGAACGAGAACACAGTCAATACTTGTGTGAATTAAAATATGGGCTTTTATACTTTGATAAAATGAAAATGAAAGTTGTTTCTCTGTTTTAAAATATCAAAGACTCATGTGAGAGAGATTAAGAGGGCTGGTTTGTATCTTTCTGTGTTAGTATCTGCATGTAATGGTTATTCTCATTTCTTCCAGAGGGATTTCAGCTTTTCAGTTCTTCTAACTTTATCTTCTTACCTCCTAATACTGCTATTTTGTAAGAGAAAGGAAAAGCTCCTGGGAGCCTTCCTAGAAGAGCTCATTGTGCCGGGTTCCCTGGTCTCCCTCTTCAGCAGGTAATGGTTAATTAGTTTGTGCACTTGCAGTTTGGTCTCCTGAGGAGAGAAATTAAATTTCTTCCTTTTAGCCTAGAAGAGCATAGATATTTTGGGAATGTTTTCATCTTATTTAGACTTCAGGGTAATGCTTTGAGCTGCTTTTGAGAGAAAAGGAATGAGAACAACCTAAGCTCAGAGAACGATAGGTCATTTGCTGAGTGTGCCAGTCATCTAGTAACAGGAAGTACCTAAAGTGTGGTGCCTTATTTAACTGTGCCTGCTGACTTAACATTGGACTCTAGATATAGTTACATTTTTACATCCTTGTTCATTTGAGTGAAAAAGAGAGGCAGTGTGCTGTAGTTGAGAGAACACCCATTTCTAAGTTCCAAACACAATTCTACCACTTATTAAATGTACAGCCTTAGAATAGGTACCTGCATTCCAAGTCTCATTGTTCTCATATGAAAAACAAGAATATTACTACACACTTTAAGGATAATTAAAGATACTGTGTTTACAACACTGAGTATAGTGTAGGCAACATAGTTAATTTTCGATAAATGATAGAATTTCATTGTTATTGTTATTGAAATTCACCTAATTTCTCTGTCTCTTAGGTTTTTCCCCAGTAATATAAAAATAAACAGAGGACTTTTTTTTTTTGTAGAAAAGCCTAATACCCTTAAATAATAAAGCATGCATTAAGATGACCACATTAGTGCCCACAGCAGTTGAATAATTGTAAAGGAAACTTAGATGGCACATTTATTACTAAGTTTTCTTGTGGAGGCCTTAATGTAGTGATTGGTAAAATAGGAATGAC
Organism: Rhinopithecus bieti; assembly: GCF_001698545.2. Taxonomy (NCBI): domain Eukaryota; kingdom Metazoa; phylum Chordata; class Mammalia; order Primates; family Cercopithecidae; genus Rhinopithecus; species Rhinopithecus bieti. Next base: position 1,274,976 of record NW_016804356.1, read on the forward strand.
ATAGATAACAAACAGAGTGTGAATTAAATGGCATAAGTAGAAACTTTTTGCTAATTATAGATTATACGAATGTCAAATTGGTTCTGGAAAGCACTTTAGAGTTTATCTAAATCCCTTATGTTAAGGATGAGAAAAATGAGAATTAAAGAACTTGGGACTTATCCAAGGGCATGCAACTAGTGAGTGGCAGAGCAAAAAGCGTCGATTTAATGGCTATTCCATCTACTGTGGTTGCTTAATGTGTATCCATTTTCATGTCTTTTTGTTTGTTTGCTTGCTTTTTGAGAGGGAGTCTCCCTCTGTCGCCCAGGCTGGAGTGCAGTGGCGTGATCTCGGCCCACTGCAAGCTCCGCCTCCTGGGTTCACGTCATTCTCCTGCCTCAGCCTCCCGAGTAGCTGGGACTACAGGCGCCTGCAACCACGCCCGGCTAATTTTTTTGTATTTTTAGTAGAGGCGGGATTTCACTGTGTTAGCCAGGATGGTCTCCATCTCCTGACCTCGTGATCTGCCCGCCTTGGCCTCCCAAAGTGCTGGGATTACAGGCTTGAGCCACCGCGCTCAGCCCATTGTCATGTTTTAATGGGCCATTTGGTATCCTTCTAGTTCTCTAATAGCCCATTGCTGTAGCTACCATTGAGGGGCAGAGTGTGGAAAATCAGAATGAAATAGTGCTGCCAACTGACACTCAAAAGGGCCCGATTCTGTTTTAGAGAAATGAGGGAGCTTTGGGATTTCCATATCTTACCACATCACCTGTTTCCCCTGAACTAGCTCCAGTCTGCAAAGCCCTAAATGTTGCCTGGTACAGGAATTAGAATGACGTATTTTGAAGCTAAAGCTCTAGAGTTTTGTCACTTTCTTCAGAAGAAAAAGTTGATTCCAAATCTAGGCAGCCATTTTCTAGATGTAGATATAGATGTAGATTTCTGCTACTGGGGAAAACATGTAAAAATCACTCTCCAATAATGCCATCTTTGAATATAAGGAACAGCTTTGCCTCCTCCAAAATAGTTAGCAACTTAAATCTCATCAGATTTCTAGATATTATATAAGGGAGTAAGCAGAGGTGAGAAGGTAAGATATGACATAAATTAAACCATAGATAGATCTGCTTACCCAGAACTGCCTTCATAAACTAAAGAAATGGAAAGTCAGTTCACCACGTACTTACCAATCTGAGGACAGCTTTGGTATTTAGTTCATCTTTAGGTTTGTTCCTAGAATCTAGTTCAGAATTCACATGTGTTTGTTGAACTAGAGAATTGTAGCAGATATTATGTGGATCTAGACTGAAAGGGAACTACATTTATTCCGTTATTGAAAAATGGAAGCAAGACTGAAATAAATAGCCAGAGAAATCAGAAATTGTAAGCCATGTTTATGTTCAAACCCTCAATTCTGATTGTGTGTGTGTGTGTGAGTGATATGTACACATACATACACTATATCTAGTATATATGCATTTATATATACATATTGCATAATACAGAATATATTTGTTTTAATATCAAAAGGAAGTTTTTAAGGTAAACTATTAATTTGTCAAAATCAGAGAGACAGTCGATGTGAGTGACAAAAGGATTCAATATGAATTGCCTCAGATAACAGGTGCTGTGCAGAATTTAAGTTTTGTCACTGTAGAGAAATACTTGTAAAATGGAAAGAGAAAATTCTCCCAATAAAACCTCAAAAGCAGTATTTGGAAAATATTTCTATTTTAGGCTCAAATGTAGACTCAAGTATAATTCACTTAGTTGACCCTGAAGAACCGGAGAAAACTGGTTTTCTCTAACATATTCTCACGTGATGTGTCCAGTATCAGTGGCGTGTGGAATAAGGCTTTGTTTATTAAATCTAGGTGTTTATTACGTATATAATAGGGCTCTTTGCAACAATACCTGAAATGGCTTCAATTATTCCATTTTTATTGGCTTCAGATTATAATTGCTTAAGGCTTTTCACAAATAAACTCGATCATAAGAGTAGGTTAATTAAAATGTTGTAGAAAAGGACATTCTATTCTCTTTCCTTTCTATTCTCATTCTTTATCTTTTAGACTATCCAATACCACAGAATATCACAGAATCATAGACTTCCAGAGATCTGTGAAATATTAGATATAGAGAGATCATCTGGTCCAGACCTTTTTCTGTATAAATGAGAAGAATGAGGCTCAGAGAGTGGTTGCTCAAGGTGAGCCAACAGCAAGTAGAATTAGGGCTCCTGGGTTCACAATCCTCACTGCTAGAGTAAGTTGCTTTTCTCTGCATTTGCTTTCAGTAGTGGCTATTAGCTACAAAATATGTAGTTCTCTCTGATTCAGAAATTACTAAAACCAATAATATTTTATGATGAAAAGGATTTCATTCTTTTTTATTATGTTTTGTGTGACTTTTTAGAGTCTGGAGTATAAGTCATAATAGAAGATAAAATAATCAAAGAAGTGGAAAATAATGAGATTCCACTTTATGAAGATAACAAATCCAAAAACAGACAAATCACATTTCTGGTTTTAGTTTCCAGTGATATTATCAAAATCTCCATCTGCACATCACATTCAAGAGCCTAGTTACAATCTCTGTTATAGATTAGGCTTCAGATTGCATCGGTGGCAAAGGACAGACAGTTTTTCATGATGCATGTGTTGTAGAAAGCTGTGATTTTTGTGGGCGTTTTCTTCCCATATGTCATAAGAATATCTTCAAATTAAACATTTTTGTTGTGTGTCACCAAACTATGTGTCAGTTTGTCAGTTTGTGGTAGAACATTTCATTTTACATCTTATACATTCCTAACTTTAGATAAACATAAACTAAATTCAGATTCTTTATCACGACGTATACCGTTTTACTGCCAAAATTGTTATTGCTTCAGAATTGAACAATTCTGATGCGTTGCCAACTGGACACGTTTTTTCCGTTTCTGACAGATTATTTGTGTGGGAAAGTTAGTTGTATCCAGAGTATTTAACACTTAGTTGTTGATCATTAATTGTAGATATGGAAATCTATAATGGAAAAAGGCAGCAATAAGCAAAATGAAACATTTATCATATTTTATCTGTACTGGAGTAGAAATGTGTCTCCCATATGCTACATGGCTTTGTAGACACTTGATATTATGCATTACCAATCTACTTTTGTGTTACTTAATGCATTATTTATTTCTTTTCTGATGGAGACAGCCACTTCAGGATAATATAAATCCCTAAAAATAGGAAAATTTTACAGGTATGATCAAGAGTGAAATGACCTTCAAAACCAAAGTAGGACAAAATTCAGCAAAAATCTAAGCTGTAATCACAATGGTAGCATCCCACAATCAGTCATCACCCCTCTTTTACAACTCCAAGGCCACCATGTTATTGGGAATGGCCAGTAGCCTAGCAAAGTATTAAGGTTTTGTGGATTTTCTAGCCTCTTCCAATCTTTAGTCACTATTTATTTGCTAACAATTTTATTGAGATATAATTCTTATACCACAGAATTCACCCATTTAAAAGATATGATTCAGTAGTTTGTAATCTGTTCACCGAGTTGTACAACCATCACCACAGTCAAGTGTAGACAATTTTCATCACCTCAAAAAGAAACCTGTTCTCTTTTGGTATCGTTCCCTCATCCTCCCCACCCACTCCTGCTCCCCCAAGCCCTAAGCAACAACTAATCTGTTTTCTGTGTGTAGATTTATGTTTGCTGGATATCTCATGTAATGGAACTATGTCATGTGTGATCTTTTGTGACTAGTTTCTTTCACTTAGCGTAATGTTTTCAAGGTTCATCCAGATTGTGACATGTGTCAGGATTTCATGCCTTTTCGTGGCTGAAAACATGGCTGAATAACATTCCATGGTATGGATATACCATATTTTGTTGGTTCATTCATTAGTTGAAGGACAGTTTGGATTCTCCCCTGCCCTTTGGTTATGATGAATAATGTTTTACCAACACTCATGTACAAATTTTTGTATAAATGCATGTTTTTATTTTAATTGTTTTAGTGTAAACATAGGAGTAGAATTGCTGGATTGTTTAGCCACTTTTAGATTTAAAAAAAAATATTATTAAGTTGAACTAGATTATTGTTCTGTCAGAGTGTCGTCTTGACTTCTGTAAAGAATAACTAGATCCTTCTTTTTTGTTTGCCTGTTTTGGCTTTTTGTTTTGTTTTGTTTGTTTGAGACGGAGTCTAATTCTGTTGCCAGGCTGGAGTGCAGTGGCGCGATCTCAGCTCACTGCAACCTCTGAGTCCCTGGTTCAAGCAATTCTCCTACCTCAGCCTCCTGAGTAGCTGGGATTACAAGCACGTGCCACCATGCCCAGCTAATTTTTGTATTTTTAGTAGAGACGGGGTTTCATTATGTTGGCCAGGATGGTCTTGATCTCCTGACTTCATGATCTGCCTGCCTCGGCCTCCGAAAGTGCTGGGATTATAGGCATGAGCCACCAAGCCCGGCCTTAGAGGTGATTCTCAGGTCATAGGCAAGATTACATTCCCTCTTTGCCTCAATTCTAAATTAAATGATTTCAATTCTCCAGATATTTCAGATTTTTAAAATCTATTGGTCTGGTCATTTATTTTAGCCCCAAATGGCTCTAATATCTCCATTACATGTTTTTACACTTCTGAACAAACATTCCACTGTTAGAATTATGGTGTCCATTTATTGAACACTTTACAACCATATGAAATAAATATTATCCCATTTTTACAGGTGAGGGAACTTCAGTTCAAAAAAAATAAGTGACTCATTCAAGGCCTACAGCTAAACGAGTGGCAGAAATGTATTAGAAAAAGGCCGTATGGCTCAGACACCTGAGTTCTTCTCACACACCAGGTGATTCCATATTGAGAAGTGCTTAACTAGTGACACCAAATAAAATAATTTATCCACAACTCTATGTAATTGCTTCAACCCTTCACTTCAACATAGACATACCCAGCAGTAAACATGAAAAGCTTATGCATAAAATCTCAAATATCTGTAAATAATTGAATAATTAATACTATACGTTAAATAGCATAAAATGGTGACTTTCAAAGTTCTTTTTATCACGGTCCAAAATAAGAAATATGTTTTATATCAAAACAACAGAACACTACTTGTAAACAAAAGTTTCAATCATGGATGTATATTTCATGCAGATTTCAGGACCCATAGGTCTCTAACCACAATTTTTTAAAACATTGGTATAGAGTATCTGCAATTGAGGCAGAGTATTTTTTAAATTCCAGACTGACCTGAAAGCTACTATGAAAATAGCTAGGAACTGTGAGAATCCTTCCCATTGCCATAAGAGCATGAAGCTGCTGAGTAAAAAAAGCAGGCATATTGGAGAAACAGCAGTGTACAGAGGGCTGCAGCTCTCATTTTTCAGAGCTAAATGAGCTCCCAGCAAAGAGAGCATATAGAGAGACAGAGAGCTGCAGTGCCACACAATTGAACAGTTCCGGAGTACTCAATACCTAGTTGTGGGCAATTTGTAGAACACATTTAGAGGAATTAGAACCACTTTAGAAATATGGCTGAGATTCTATTTTCAAATGACTGCAGAGTTAGAGACAAATAATTGCAGGATTGTTTGCAATTTACAGTACAGGCCTTGATACAACAAAATGGCTTTCTAATATATCAGTGTAGGACTCCAACAAGCAGAGAGTAGATCAGTACTTAGGAATAAAAGCATAATACTAATACTAGTCTTGATAAGCTACTAGCCACATTTTTAAAAGATTTCCACAATTTCTAGGAACAGTGGATTAAATATTTTGGCCTAATGATATACATGTTGCCTGTGGTTTGTTATGACTCAAATAGTATTTGTATCTTTATTGGAATTCTCAGGCCATAGTAATCGTTTGCTCATCCCAATCTTTCTGTTGCCTTCACAAAATCTTGAGTTAAAAAAAAATAAACCAATGTATTTTTAGAGATGGCTATTCAGTGGGATGGTCCCAAATGACAGTTTCTGAAAACTAGGCCACATGAGATCAGCAGCACCCCTTGTATAATATTTCTTTAGTGAGAATTATTCTTGTTTGGCCCTGCGCTACATCCACATGAGTGAGGCCACCACCTTACTCAATAATAGCAGGATCAAATAAAATGGCACCGTCAGATCTCCTGCTGGGAGAGCTTTCTTAGCTTTCCTCCCGTCAGGAAACAGGTATTGCACACAGTGTAGTTTCCAGCATATAGGTCATCAGGATTTTAATAAAGAGGACTTTACAAACATGTTTCCTATTAAGATAACCAATTCTAGTTCTTTGTCAGTATCAGGCAGATGTCATCTTTCATGTGATTTCTCAGCTTTTCTACCTCTACTCAGAACTTTATATATCTCAAAATTAGAGCCACAGAATGATCCAGTGGAAGGACCCAGGCCCAAGAATCAGAAGATACAGATAAATGCCAACTCTGTCTTCTTTACTATGTCTTAGATTGTCTCTTATTGAAAGGTAATATTAGGAAATTCAGTAATCTTTTTGAAAGCCTCAGTTTCCTCCTATGTAAAACAGGGAAAACATTACTATCCTGGTATCCATCATGTGGCTGTTGTGAGAGCTGAATAAAATTAAGGAGATGGAAGTTCTGTGTAAGCTGAACATTACTATAGAAATGTAAAGATGAAGGGAACCTCATTAAGCAGCCTCTTCCTCTGCACTTGTGATCCTTACATGCTGGTTATCTAAATATTCCTACTCAGCATAATAACAAATTGTTAGAACTGCTTTCTTTGCCTGTTTGTTCACATCCATATTTGGCAGCCAATTGCCTCTATATGTGATTCTTATCTTTTTGGCTTTCTGGCTCTCAGATCACATCTTCTTTCCCTTAAAGTTCAAATTGTCCTCACTGGGAGATTTTACTACTGTGAAATCCAAGAGACTGTCATCACGTAGATGCAGGCAGCCGAGAAACACATAGCTAAGGAGTGAGATGTAAACATTTCTTCAAACTGAAGTCTTTAAAAGAAATTTTTTTTTCAAATCACATAGAACAAAAACTACTGTAATTTTCAATAATTTTAAATTTCTATGGCTTAATTGAGTTATCTCAATTAAAATAACACAATAAGAAATGTTCTATAGAAAAATTACCAGAAAAGAAATAATTGAAATAATTACTGTGTCTAAGAAGAAATTTCCTGAACTGAATGTACTTTTATACTAAAATCTTAAATTATTATAATCTACAGTAATCATTTTCTTCACATTGCACATATACAATAAGTATTCTGTTCCTAAATTGATCGTGGCCTCTTTGGGTTAAGGAAAGGTAGCTCCCAAAGACAGGGAAACTTTAATATACTGATACCAAGTGTGCCATGGTCATTGCTCAGCTGCCCCCATGTGATTATACTTGATTACAAAGCTCACCAAAGATGACAAGAATTTGCTCCACTGGAAGTAGGAACTTTCAGAGGATTCAGGAGTTTGATTACATATCAAAAACAAGGGACATTATTGGTTACTAAGTATGCAGTTGTGTATTTTGATACTGTCACCTCTGTAAGGAAATTTACATAGAATCACATAATCACTTTGTTTTGTAGATTACTGTAATTTTCATTCAGTTGTGTTCTGGGGAAAGACTGTGTACATTTGTACACCTGCAATGCCATATATAGTACCACACTGGGTGTAGCAACAATGCTTCAGGGCAGAGAAAGAAAGGCCCAAACTGGAAATCTAAAAGGAGTGTCCCTTAGATGTCATAGACTTTAGGGAGATAACTAGTCAAGGCCAAGGGTAAGTGGGTTGGGAAGCATCAGTGAGCATAAGGAGGAACTTAAGAAAATAACAAAAAGGAGAGGCAGGAAGCCTACACAGGCAGGAAATGGGGACAGGCATGTTTGGTGCTCAGTCTGTGATGTCCACAAAGATAGATGGGAAGAGGAGCAGGCAAGCAAATAGAATATAAATCTGGGAAGGTCATAGGCAAGGAAGAGTGAGCCTTTCAGGGCTGCACCCTTTAAACAGTTTGTAACATCTGATTTGAGGGCAAATTATTCTCTGTCCTGCTTTTTATAGTCATTTAAGAACTCACAAGAGCTTGTGATATAATCAGAGGATGGACACTACAGTGTGCACAATGGAAAGAGAGCACTAGTTCTTCTAGATGTCTTGTATTCAAGTCAAGTTTTCCTTCTTTTTGGCAAAGCACCTACTTCCCTATCCCCCAACCCCAGTGTTTTGGCACTGGATGGTAGTGTGGGACATATTGTCCCTAAAGCCTCTCAATAGAGCAAAGAAAGAAACACCAACATATTATTTTTTCCGCATTGCTGGGGAAAAATAATTGTCTCATTTATTGAGCATTCTTTTGGATATTTTTGCTGTGTAACAAACTACCCCAAACTTAGTGGCTTCAAAAAACAAAACTCTTCTTTTTTCTTCTGAGTATGTGGATTGTGTAGGCACAGCTGGGTGGCTTTTCTCTTCTGCATGGTGTTGGCTAAGGCCGTAGTTCTCTTGAGGGTTTGGCTGGCTTGGAGTACCCATGGTGGCTGACCCACATGGTTGGTGGTTGGTACCGATTTTCACCTGAGGGCTCAGATGGCATTGTCAACCTGAGTGGCTTGTATCTCCTCATGGTGCCCGTTGTATCTGGTGTGGGTTTCACATGGCTTGATGTCTGGGTTTGAAAAATAAGTGTTCCCAGCATGAGAATGAAAGTTGAAGATAAGTTAAGGCCTAGCCTTGGAAGTTACACAGTGACATTCCTGTGATATTCTTTTGGTCAAGGCAAGTCTCAGGAGAGAGTTGCAAAGAATTTTGCAGCCATCTTTATTTTACTGCATCTTTATTTTATTGTTCCAGGCACTCTGGTAGGTACTTTATACCTTTATCTTCTGTAAACCTCAGAGCAAGGTTAACAGAGCAAGTTAAACATTATATACTCAGTTTGTCAATTAAGAAACTGGATGCTTAGAGATATTAATTTGTAGAGTTAATAAGCGAATTAGATGGGATTTGAGTATAACTCTATCTCCATAGCCCCAATAAGCCATAGAGAAATATTATAGGGATGGTAACAGGCTATGTGCATTTATTAGGTCAATTGGATGGCTCTATTGGCAAAGACTGTTGGTTGTATCCTCCCTGCCCCATTCCTGTCACCTTAAAATCAAGATATTTTTTAAAGTGTATGAGGCTAAGTTGAATAAATTGTTTCAAAATTTCACTAGAATAATTTTCTGTACTAGCTTGCTTTGCTCCTCCTAGTTCTTCCAAAGAAATGGGTGTGTTGAGTTCTTGCTACTCATGGAATTACCAAGGGAGATTAGGGCAAATCATATGCCTCTAAGTTTTTCAATTATGTCCAGTTCTGGCCTGATCAGACATACTTAATTGAAAGAAACCTATGGGGGAATGTGCTTAGCTGAATTGAAAGTAACTATTATCACAACTAAATTTAATCCAAATGAATTGAACTATAAAATATGCACAGACCTCTAACACTTTAAGTCTCTGAAAAAAATATACCCTTAAACTTATTCATTATCATTTTCTTTGAGTACCCAGTTTCAGATTCCGTTATTTAAGGCTACAGAAACTATGTGAAGAAAGCATTCAATCAATATTGTCTATATAAACAGCTGGTTAAATGGGTTTCTTTTCTGCTTCCGTTTACTTTTCTACCAAATAGATCAATTGTGTGACTATGGCTTATGAAAGAGAGATATAGAAAAGTTGGAATTGTTTGATGTTTTGAAACTCATTTGTAAGTAAAGATTAAAAAGCTGTTGTGATTTAGTTTAGCCAGAGAAGAAAAGCTTGGGGAAAACTTAAAGTGTTCTCACTAGTAGCAACTTCTATGCTCTATTGAATGTAAGACAAATAAAAATGTGTTCAAAGGACAGTTATGGGATGGGTAGACTTCTTTACAGGTAAATTTTGCCAAGAACTTTGACTTTGAAATAAGGATTTTGAAATAAGAACTTAAGACTTTGAAATAAGGATGTAGAATCTTTTACCATAAACTCCTTTAGAAGCAATGAAGAGTCTCAGTTTGTAGCATCTAGGGGATGGATTCTACATGAAGTCATGGAGGGGAGCAGTTGACCTACAAAAGGTCCTGCAGGTTATGATTTTATGAAATGCTTGGTATGTCTCCCTGGATTTATGATTGAGAACATGAAACCCCAAAAAAGTTAATTAGCTTAATCAAGGTTATTGGCTGAATTAACAAGAAGAAAACAGATTATTTGAAGATGATTGTTTTCTTCTTTCAGTAGATAGGTTCTACCTAAAAGGCAAAAGGAAAGAAAGAAAAGAAAAGAAAGCCAAGATGATCTAACTGCATTGCAAGGAGTCCTACATTCTCAGAAATGTAATGCTATCATTTTCCTTTTTTGCTCAGTCATAGTTCAGTACAAATATTCAGCAAGCATTGGCTTTTGGAGTCGTCTCCTGGGTCTTTTGTTTTATGCAGGAAGAGTGTGTAGAATTGTGGAGCAGGTTTTCTGGGTCACGACTTCTGCCTACCTGCAGTCAGTCAGAACTCATCATATGATGCCACCCTATTACTTACGAATATACTGCTAGTGCATATAACTTAGTTGTATGCTCAGGAGTATCGTGTGAATATGTGTGTGTGTGTGTGTATGTGTGCACTCAGGCAGGAGAAAGGAACAAAGGTAAGAATATATCTATATGTACTTTCTTTTAAAGCACTTGTTAAGCATGAGTTTTGGCACTACCAGGGTAATACTACAATGCATTAGTGCTGCAAGCATAATACCTTTTTTAATCTTTTCAAAAATATACTTTGAGAACAAATGTTGAATTTTTAGTATGGACTCCTACTATAATTTCACTTGAAAATCAAACTTGCTGCAAATTCCACTAGAAACTCTTAGGGCTGAGCAATGAAAGAGTGTAATTTTTAGTAAGTGCCAACAATTTCCATGTGAATGGGGCCTTTATTAAACATATTTTAACACTCCTATGGATTAATAATGTGTTAGCACAAAAAGACATGTTGAGCTCAGTGCAATTATCCTTCCATCCCAATTATACTGCGGCATTAAATCTTGTGACATTTAATAAGAAAGGCCATTTCACCCATGGCTACCTCTAGTGCAGACGATTTATGCAACAGTGTTCCCATAGACAAAATTATGAAAAGAAGGCATTCCAACATGCTGATATGTCTAACTGCCCATGTAAATTAAATAAGGTGTAGCAAAATGTATAAATTGGTAATATTATGATTACTTGGTACCTGAGACAAAAGAAAGATGAATTAACAACCTTGGCTTTTAATCCATTACAAAATTAAACAAACATAAGTGCATAAGTGGACAACTAATAAGATAGAGAGTTGCTTAGTAAATAGGAAATCAGGAAGCTATTTCTGTCCCATGGGAGGCATTTTAGTTTTTGTCATAATACATATTCATCTGACATATTTGGCCTATAGCATAACTTAGTATTTGTTGAGATTTAAATTAATTTGATGTTAGAGTTATAAAATGTCTTATTTTTGAGAGTTTAAAACTCTTGTATTTAAGATTGAATTCTTAATCTTTTAAATTTAGGTGTTTTGATACCTCAAATATCTAAATGTGTGTGTGTGTGTGTGTCTGTACTTTATCTATCAATGGTTATATAACATGTTTCTTTCAAACAGTTGGTATGTTTAACACTGATTCTGAATTTACTAGGATTTTCCTGTTAAGCTATTTGTTTGGCATAGAAAGTTCTGATCCAATATTTGTTAAGGTATATATTGACTTTTATTTCTGACCTTCACACTGTTGACATAATGGAAAAACCATCAAATGCAACAGAAAACAAATCAGCAAATCATACATTTGGAGGGTTACATTAAATCTTGAGTGACCAAGAGGAATTTTCCGATTGTTTTTGGTTTTAAATACAGAAACATAAAGTGTTTAAGAGAAGCTGCCAGATTTCTTACCAAAAAGCCATATTTTTTGGTAAGCTGAGAGGTTTGTATTACACTGCTATGGCCTCTAGACCAATTTGGTCTCATCTGCCTCATGAATGTCTCTCATTGACTCAGTGATGGGATAAGCTTGTAAGGCCCCTGGAATATTTTATCATTAGAGAAACAAATATTACACTTATTGATGTATCGGTTTCTCATTTCCATTATACATGTTGCTTCTTGAAAATGAGACCCATGACTTACTTATATTTATAACCTCTTGGCTACTTTCTAATTAATTGTTGTTGATGTAGTCAGAACCACACCAACTGTCGTGATCATATAAATATTTTTGGATATTTAAGCTGTTTGGGAACACGGACCAATAATAATGTATTTGTTTTATGTTTTCATGACTTAGATTTAAAGGTAAACCTTAAAGAAGGAAAGCTTTAGCTACCAACTGGGGACCGTCTTTACCAATGTGACCACTTTTACTGTTCCAACCAGTAATGTTGAAGAAATTGTGTCAGTTTGGGTCCTTTTGGCTATAAATAATAGAAAAGCCAACTTAAGCTGATTTAGGCAATAAGGAAGCAGAGCACAAGGTAGGGTGGGACCAGTGGCTCAATAGTGTCCTCAAGGTTCTAAGATTTTTCTCTCTTCCGCTTTACCACCCAGAGTATCATCCTTGTCCTGAGGCTGGTTCCCCTGTGATTGAGGACAACTTCCAGTGGCTGTTACATATTGCATTGTTCAAGTCAAGTAGGAGGTAGAGAGCTTAGCTTTAGCTGATCTCTGCTAAGAGCTAGGAAGAACTTTCTTACAGGTCACCAACAACTGTCTCCTGTATCTCATTGTCCATTATTGTGTTACACACTGTTCTTGAGAGGGTCACTGGCAAAGAGGATGGAATGCCCAAAGGCACATCAAAAAAAGGTCAATTCCCCAACTGAATTTTTGCTTCCACATGGAAATGAATGGGAATGATTGTTGCATTACCAACCACCATGTTTACCACAATGGTGTAAGTGCAAGGAAACCAAGCAGGAAGAGATAAATAGATGTGGAGTGAAGGTATTGTGGGGCTAATGGGACCACCCTTTCACTAGAGAGAAATAGAAAAAATACAAACCAAGCAAAAGAGTGAAGGTAAAAGAAGAGAAGAAAGAACAAATCAAAGACAGATAAGAATATTTCATTAAAAAAATATAGTGCTAAACTTTTGCAACAAAATTATTTTTTGAGAGGAAAATGAGGTGATAGTTAAAGAAGACAAAAGAAAAATGAGACAGTGCTATTTTATAGCGAACGTTAACTCATGATTTAGGATGAAGGTTAGATGTAAGAAAGATTAACCTTTTGCTCCTGCTTGAATGGATGTATTTTGTCTGTATGTAAAGATTTAACCACATAAATGTTGACATATTAATTAGATGGTTTGTTTCAAGCAGGCAGAGCACAGCTAATGAGAAATTTAACCATACTTAAAATCAATGGCCTTCTCTTCGTAATAGGCTGTAATAAGCCTTCTCTTACGCATGTTGGAAAACATGTTCATTGTAGAAAACCTATTTCCATATCCCTTTCTGGATTTCCGTTTCTAGGGGAGATTTTACCATTTCACAATCAAAATTGTGTGCAGTTAATAGTTTCAAAATGTACACTATTGGTATCCAAACACGTCAATACAGAACCCTGTGGAACTATCACAAAGGCAGGCCGTTAATATTGAAAACCATAATATTTACTCTAATGGCATTTCAAGCAGGAAATAAGAACCGCAACTGGTAATGGTAGTTATTCTGCCTCCTTAACAAGTTTAATCCTGGACCAACCCAGATCTCAAATCTAGGGTGAGGAACAGGTATCTGTGTTTGGAACAAGTGTGTTGTCTAGTAATGGGACCAAAAAGGCAACCACATAGAATCTAACAACCAAACCTGTATCATAAGGCAAGCAAACTATAAGGTATCATGAACCAACCTTAGAGGAGAAGTTGTTTGGGGAATAATTCAGGAAATTCTCTTCCTGGTTTATTTGTACAAAAAAAAAAAAGGAGAGACAAGGCAAACAACAGGAAGACCTGGACACAAAGAGGGGAACAGCAGACACAAGGGCCTACTTAAGGATGAAGGGTGGCTGGAGGGAGAGGATGAAAAACTACCTATTATTACTTTGGTGATAAATAATCTCTACACCACACCCCCATGACACACAGTTTACCTACATAACAAACCTGCATATGTACCCCTGAACCTAAAATAAAAGTTAAAAAAAAGAAAATCCTACTATTGAGAATGAGTTATCTGATTAACTTTTATTAATTTATTTATTTTAATTGAGAAGTTGCTTCACCAATCATATTGCCTATGTAGAATAATTCTAGGCATATGTACACTTTCCCAAAATATGTTCATTTTTAAATAACTGAACTTTTTATAATATTTTATACTTGTTAAAATATAGCAGACTGCCCTTTCTGGAGGTTACCTGCAGCCCTTCGTCATTTTCTTTCATTTTCTCAAAATTCTCCCTCTGGCCAAATGTAGACTGTATGTTGGAGTTTCAATTATGAAAGTGTTGAAAAGGCACAAAAAGTCCTTTTTTATTAAACGCAAAAACCAGCTATCACCTGGCAAGATAGATGGTTTCTATAGAAATATACGTATAAAGATTATTTATGGTGTAAATAGACATTGCCAGCGAGTTGTAGTTAAGAAATGATGTCCTTGCATTGCCCAGTAAAAGGGGTGTATCTGTGAGTATTTCTGTTTACCAAGCAATTTCTAAGGAAGAGCAGCGCCCTGGGGTCACATAGTTACATCTCAGCCAATATCCGCCCTTAGTTCTCTCCTATTCCGTCGATACGATGGTAATATACGATGCACCTGGAGCACATTACTTTTGGCCTTAAGGATGACTTTGCCTTATGAAAAAAAGAATTTTCCTTGTCAAATTTAAGCAGAAATATTTCAGACATCCAGACTCAAAAATCATTTACAATCCAAGAAATAAAATCCATCATATTTATTCTCCGATGGAAAAGAATATCTAACAGATTGTTTAATTTGAAAAAGAGAACAAGTGGCCTGTTGATGAATTGCTTTAGTTCCTAACATTACTGGCAGACAGCTGATGAAAATGTCTTCATATATAATCATTAACAGTAGGACTTTTTCAGAGGCTTGGTGATAGCCTGTGGATAAACAAAGGAATTAACTTACTACATTCTAAAGCAGTATGCCAATCCATTTTTCATTGTTAAAGGGCAGTTAAGAAAATTACCAATTTATTTGAATGATCTAGTTTGTAGCTTTTAACACTAGATGGTTAATTCATGAATAGTGGACCTAAAAATTCAATATTTCTCCCCTGTGGTAATATGTTTGCAGTAAGTTAGACATTAACCTTTTTATATCTTTTGCCTAAAACCAGGAGTCAAATGGTTTTAGCAGATATTATTAGGCCTTTATTATTATTATTATTATTATTATTATTATTATTATTGTTTTGTAGCATGCTTCCTACTACAACTTGGTCACTACACTTTTGCATTATGTATCAGCATAGAATTCCATAATACAGCTACCCAGCTGGTAATCCTGTGTGTTGTAATTCCCCTTTAAAAATTGAGTACACTGAGCTCTACACTTGCTTGCCACAGGATAGCGTGATTGAGGTTTCTTTTGGTGTCTTGACTCTGATATTCAAAATTCCAACATTTTTATTTGCTTTAATAAAAATATGAAATTTTTTGCTGTTTTTACAAATATTCTATAATTACTTTGTGTGTGAGCTTTACAATGGAATTTTAAAAGATTGTAAAGAATATCCTTTTTGCCTTGAATAATAACATGTTAGTACTGATAATAATGTCAGAATCTAAACATGGATCATGGGAGAAATTGTGAAGATTTACTAGCTTGAGCAATTCTACACCTTCCTGCATTTTCTACAACAGCTTCTATTTTGGTTCATCTTATTGAGAAAGCAAGATTGAAATAATTGTTTGTCCTGATGAAGAGTTTGTCAAAATTGATTGCTATTGCTAAGTTGTGTTATTAGAAGTCCATATTGTGCGTCAAAAATAAATGTAGTATTTTGTTCAATGTATCCTACACAATTGAGCATCTAGCGTTTTCCCCAAAAGAGAAGCAATGGGGACAGGTAAAGAGAGACAGAAAAGAATCAGGGCCTTGTGTTCCTGAGAAAGAAGAAAAAGGGAGCTACAGTTAGAACACTCTACAAAGTCTTAGAAATGTTCACATGCTCAGCGTTGCAGTTCAGCCTCTAAGATTTTTATCCTATGTAAATAATTGAAAACAAGTTTTAATGTTAACGAAGTTGTTTGTCGCAGAATTTTTTAATAATACAAGAAATGTATATACTACAGAAATGCCTAATAATAGATAAATGATCAAATAAAATATGGTACATTCATATAGTATAATAGGAGGCTAGGCCATGAAATTGTAGTTGAACATTTTATGACATTGAAAGCTATTCATGGTGTGTATTGTTAAGTAAACAATCAGGATAAAAATATAATTATATTCTTCAAATATTTTATATAATATAGTAGAAAGAGGAAACAAAACATACGAAAACCTAATACCGGATATCGACTCCTCATTGTCTCCTGTTTATAACATGAGTTTTGTTTTCTTTAGTCTTGTTTATATTTCCAATTTTAAATTAATGGGTGTGTGTTACTTCCATAAGAAAAAAATGCTTAAAAAATATACTTAAGCACTTTTCCTCTGAGGATGTTGGGAAGAAAGCCCAGATTTCTGTGCTTTATCTCTTAGAAGCCAGAGTAAAAATAGGTTAAGATAGCACAAAACTTCTTTGTACTCTCTCTATATTTTATTTTCTGAAATGTTTATTGTATATAATAGAACTTCCAAAATACGTGGTTTATCCCAAGAATATAAACATATTTAAATATCAACAATGTTTTAAATTATTTAAAAAGTCAAGCACCCACTTCCAATACATTTTTCAGTCAACTAAGACTGAAGGTTTTTTTCCCTTGACATTATAATCTACCAGAAATCAGGAAACAAGAAAATATTAATGCCATGTTTATTAAAGGCTATGATGAGACCAAGCTTCCATGAACACTACTCTCATTCAGTATTTTTCTAGATGTTCTAGCAAATGTAATAAAACAATAACACTAAATAAATGTATGCATATTGGGAAAAAAGAGAAAAATTAACAAAATTACTATAATTAGTACATAATATGTATGACTGCTAAGGAAAACCTAAGTAAATCAACAAATGAATGCCTTATTTTAAAAATATAGTAAATAGACTATGCTTGATTACACAAAAATTCAGTGTCCCACACCACAGTATATGTCATTCACAATCAATAGCAAAGAAAATGAAAAAAAAAAAGGACATTCCATTTAAAATAACTTGACATATGAAAAACCTAGGAATATACTTAAAAGAGACAACGCATCTGTGAAAGAAATCTACAAAATCATGAGGACAAACAAAACTGAATGGAAAGTCTAATTGTTTGAGAGTTTTCAATTGTCTCTGAATATATTTGTAAGGAAATCTCTATGAACATCTTAGTGGAATTGTGAGGAAATGTAAAATTCTTAGAAAAAATGATTCTTAAATTCATAAACCAATAACAGCTAAAAACATCCATTTTGAATATAAGATGAATGCAAGTAGGCTTGTTAAAATGTATTCTAGAGTTCTTATATTTCAAACAGTATGGAACAAATATATGTTTCAGAAATTTGTATGTCAGTGGGACATAGTGCAACATCCAGAAGCTGACTAAAATTTAAACGCAAATTGGATTTATAATTATAATGCAAATGCAAATGCAAAATGTGATAAACATTTCAAATACATTAGAAAAGGATAAAATATTCAGTAAATCAAATAGAGACAATTGTCCAAAAATAGATCAATAGATAGATGGATGGATAGGTAGATGGTAAGTAGGTAGGTAGATAGATAGATAGATTTACCTATAGGTTACTCTTAAATAAAAGAAGTTTCAGATTGATTTGAATGTTAAAAATAAGAACATATAAATATTAAAATAAAACATAGAAGTTTAAAAATAAATAATGTTTTGAAAATGGACTGCCTAAGCATATTACCAAAGCAAGAAGTAACAAGTGAAAATAACCTTGGATTAACCACATGAAAATGTAAAACTTTGAGTTACATGACACTTTAAAAAGTTAAAAAACAATGTATGAATGGATGAAGAAATTGTAGTGTATATGCACAATAGAATATTATTCATCCTTTAAAAAGAAAGGAAATCTTGTCATTTGCCACAACATGGATGAGCCTGGAAGATGTTACATTAAGTAAAACAAGCCAGACTTAGAAAGACAAATACTATATGATCTCGCTTACATGTAGAACCTGAAAAAATCGGATTCATAGAAACAAAGGGTAGAATGATGGTTACCAAGGGATTGGGGCCTGGTGGAGGGTGGGGAGAGTAGGAATTGGGGAGATATTAGTATATGGGCCAAAGGATACAACATTTAAGTTAGAAGAAATAAGTTTAGAAGGTCTGTTGTGCATGGTGATGACAGTTAATAATAATGTATTGTATGCTTAAAAATCACTAGAAAAGTAGATTTTAAATGTTCTCACTACTAAAAATAAGTATACGAAGTAATGAATTTGTCAATTCTATTTTGCCATTCCACAATGTATACATATATCGAAACATGTTGCATACCATAAATATATACAATTTTTGTCAATGAAACAATAAAATAAAATGTGAAAAGCAAACAATAAATGTTAAGATTTAGGACACAATACTAATATCTCTAATAAGAGTAACAATAATAATAACCAGGTCTTATGTAGTGTTTAGCACGTGTCATGCACTATTCTAAGTGCTTTAATGTAGTAACTCACTTAATCCTCCCATGAGCTCCATGTGGTCGGTACTTTATTATCCTCATTCTACAAGCAATGAAACTGAGGTTTGGAAAGGTTTTTAGTTGCCCAAAGTTAGACAGTTCTAAGTGGTGAAGCCAGAATTTGAACCCAGCACACAGATAGATTGACTGTTGAGACTGTGCTATGTGCATTCTGACATATACCACTCAACATTTATGAGTTATTCATGGTCAGGAAGCTCAAGATAAGCATTCAGTAGAATAACAGAACAAAACAAAAAGCACTTTACAAAGAAAGAAGGAGGGAATACTTTAGTTTATAAATCCTTAGAAAATGTTAAACAATAATGGTTATCAAATACTGAAAAATAAAAGGAGATTGAATATCTAATATTTCAGAGCAGTAATGATTCAAATGTTGAATAAATTTCCTGAAGAGCGTGGTAATAGGAACTCTTATGTTGATAGATAAGTACATCTCTAGAGGGCAATTTTGCAAACTGTATAAAAATAATTTAAATCACCCATACTTTGACCCAGTAATTACTGCCCTGGGGAAACTATTAAGCAAGGGTGTGTATGTGTGTGTGTGTGTGTGTGTGTGTGTGTGTGTGTGTGAGAGAGAGAGAGAGAGAGAGCACTCACACGCGTGCATGCAAAAGCGTGCACATCTGTGTCTCTGTAGGAAGAATATATAATAAAATGTATGGCAGGTACGGTGGCTCACACCTGTAATCCCAGCACTTTCTGAGGCCGAGGTGGATGGATCTCCTGAGGTCAGGAGTTCGAAACCAGCCTGGCCAACATGGTGAAACCCCATCTCTACTAAAAACACAAAAATTAGTTCAGTATGGTGGTGCATGTCTGTAATCCCAGCTACTCAGGAGGCTGAGAATCGCTTGAACCCAGGAGACAGAGGTTACAGTGAGCCGAGATCACGCCATTACACTACAGTCTGGGTGATAGAGCAAGACCCTGTCTCAAAAAAATAAATAAATAAATAACAAGAATATATACTGAAATGTTAATGGTAATTCTGGTTGACAGGAATCTTTATTTTTCCCTGTAAACTTTCTTATATTTTCTGGGTTATTTGAAATTAGGGTGTAATTCTTATAAAATCAGAAAAAAATACAGCTACATTTTTCTTGATAGTACTTTGAATTGATTCAAATCTCCTCTATCTGAAAAGATTATGTATTACTTAAAGCTTTGAAGCAGACAATCATGTCAGTTAGGAATGCTTTTGGCTGAAAGAAATATAATAACCAAGCAGTGGTCTATTATAAAATAAAAGTATTTGATTACATCAAGTAACTTGACTTTTGGAAGTAGGCAGTTTCAAGCTTATCTAGTGGCTACATGCTATCATTAAGCACCCAGGAATTTTTTGTTTTCCTATGTCCCACCCTCTGTATGTTGGCTTTTCTCTTTTAAACTTAAAGCCTCATGGTCATAAGATAGCTGCCTAAGCTGTATCGATCACATTGATCATCCACATTAAAAGCAGAAAAAATAATGGAAGGGTTAAGGAGAAATGCTTTCTTCTTGTGAGTTTCCATCTTTTTATCTGAAAACAACATGTTTCATAATTGTTTCATCTCAGCAAACTTCGGCTTATTATAGGCAAAACTCACATGTTCACTCTTAAACCTATCAATGGCAAAGAGACCTAATTTGCTTAAAACAATTATGAGTCACCCCCTGGAGCTGGGAGAGGATTCACCCTCATTGTGATTAAGGAATAGCCCATTATTCCACTCCCACCTATACAGAATTAGGGTTCTATTAGAAATGAAAAGGGGTGTTAGGTAGGCCACAAGTAGTGTCTGCCATAGAAACTGAATTTTCTTGTTAATATAGTAAAACAAAACAAAAAAAACCTTTCTAAAACTTTTATTGGAGAAATAGGCTAGCCCACATTTCTAGTTAACTACATTCGTTTATCAGTTCTAATTTGGGAGGTACAGGATCATAGAAATTTAGAACCATAAGGAAAGTTTTAAATCTTTAAAAATCACCCAGCCTAATTCACTTAATTAATTAATGAGGAAAGTGGGGGGCATCAAGGTTCTAATCTACTCTACACCACTTGGCTATAATTAAAGAGCTGGGCCCAACTTCCTGATTTCCTCTTTAATGCAGTGCCTCCCGTGGTTTTGCCTCTAGCGTATTTGAATCTAGATAATTAAAAGGAATGTTATAATGGGCTTCTCTTCATTTATTGTTTTGTCAGATCTTTTGCTGTTGGATTAAAAGTTTTTATTTACCACTTCCTGGCTTTCTCTTACTTTAGTTCTCGTGTAAATCTAAGTGGAAACCTTCATATTTTACCATGGCAGAAAACAAACCAACAAAAACAAACAGAAGCGAAGGTAGAAAATGCTTTAGAACTTAATTTTCCTTCTTGTTACCTGTCCCTGTATGAAAATCTCTTCCTTGAACCTTTATTTCACTTCCTTACTTGAGATATTAACTCAGTTTTGGATTCTTAACAGCTAATGCTTCAATAATTTCTTCTAATACAAAATTTCTGAGAAACATATTGGACCAGAGAATATTTGTTAAGCTTTTTATTAAATTCAGATTTACAGAAAGATTGCAAAGACAGGACAAAGAATTCCCACGTACATTTCATCCATAGTACTCAACTATTGACATTTTAGCATGTTTGCTATATTAGATATGTGTATGTATAAATTTTTCTGAACCTTTTGAGAGTACAGATATGACATGCCTTTATTCCAGGATACCTCTATATGTATTTCCAAAAACAGAGACATTTTCTTATATAACCACAAAACCATGATCAAAATAAAAAAGGTAACAGTGCAACATTACTACTATCTAATCTACAAATCTTAGTCAAATTTCATTAATTATACCACGAATGTTCTTCATAACAAAAAAATGTTCTAGTCTAGGTCAATTCAGTATCATATATTATATTTGGTTTCATGCCTTTTTAACCTCCAGTACCCACAGCAATTCCTTAGATTTTGTTGTTTTGAAGAATACAGTTCATTTATTTTGTATTAATAGAATGTCTCTCAGAGTTAGTCTGTTACTTATGATTAGATTCAAGTTAATATTTTGATGGATATTTCAGAGAAATGGAGTTGTAACCTTCTCAGTACATCAAGAAGAAAATTATATCTTTTTCCTTTCCTGATGATGTTAACATTGATCATTTGATTAAGAATTTTTGCTAGATTCATGCACTCTAATGTTACTTTTTTTTTCTTTCTAATTAGTAAAGATGTTCTGGGAAAATACTTTGAGATTTTGTAAATGTAATGTTTCTCACCTACCCTACCTACTACTTTTGCCTGAAACAATTATTACTATGGTAGTTGTCAAATGATTTTCTAATTCCATTATTCCCAATACATTTATTAGTTCACATTCTTCTGTTAAAAAACATCCTTCTCTTCTCTCTCATTTATTTTTATCAGTATGCTTTTCTAGATTTTTGTTTTATTCTGTAGGTTATACTATTGATGGCTCTCACAAGTACAACTCCAACTCAGAAATATTTTTGGCTCCCCGGTCCTCTCCACACTGAATACCCTCTTAGCACTTTTACTTTACTCTCTAGCACATATCACAATTTGCAGTTATATATGTATGTATAATCATTTATAGTCTGTTATAGTCTGTATATATAAATTTATATAATCATTTGTTGGCTGCCCCCCAACATACTAGAACATACTAGAATTAAACTGCATGGGAACAGGGACTAGGTCTATTTCATTCATTTGACATCCAGTGGAGTGCCTGACCATAATAGCTACCTTTTTTTTTTTTTTTTTTTTTTTTTTTTTGAGATGGAGTCTCGCTCTGTCGCCCAGGCTGGAGTACAGTGAGCAGATCTCAGCTCACTGCAAGCTCCCCCCCCGGGTTCACGCCATTCTCCTGAGTAGCTGGGACTACAGATGCCCGCCACCTCGCCCGGCTAGTATTTTTGTATTTTTTAGTAGAGACGGGGTTTCACCGTGTTAGCCAGGATGGTCTCGATCTCCTGACCTCGTGATCTGCCCATCTCGGCCTCCCAAAGTGCTGGGATTACAGGCTTGAGCCACCGCGCCTGGCCAATAGCTACTTTTTGAGAGAACACTACTGTATCTGAATATATTTTATAAGACTTAAATATATATATATATATATATATATATATATATATAATATATAAGACAGAGAGAGAGAGAGAGAGAACATTGTGCAGAAAGAAAATAAAGCATGAAGGTTAACAAACCAAATTAAGAAATAATATTAACTGGTTTCATGATTTTGATAAACTGGCATCTTTCAGATATTTTATGACAATTCTGTCACACATGTTTATATGCAAAAGTCCCAATACAGATGGTTTAAGTCTCACATAAGTAAGTTTTGTCCAGCTTCCAGTTGTCAAGTGTGAGATTTCTGTGTAGTGAAAACTAATTAATTTTTAAAAGCACTGTTAATTCATTTAGTCAGTCAGCTAATATTTATTAAGGCACTGCAGTGGCCAGATATGATGTTAGGAATAGGTATGCACTGGTAATCAAAAAGGAACTATTTTCACAGAACTTACAGTTTAGTAAGAATGATAAACATTAAACAAACAAATACCTAACTATTAATCACATTAAGCTATTTAAAAAGCTCAAAGAGGATCTTATGAAGGATATTAACAGGAGGGATCAACTTTAAAGTGAATCGTTAGGAAAATCATGTCTGCAAAGAGTATAATATATTAGCTGAGATCTGATGGACAAGGAGGAAACAATGGTGTGAGGAGTGTGTGTGCAGTATTTGTTACATGTATGTAGGAGAGAAAGAGGAGAAGGGCATTGCAGTGTGTAGGTAAAATGTAAAAAAGTATCTGAGAGACTGCAGGTAGGGAAAACTTGGGATGTCCATAGAATTGCTAAATAGCTCGTGGCTAACCCATAAATACAATGAGAAAGTCACTAGAATTGATAAATAGCCCATGTGGCTAACCCATAGTATACAAGAGAAAGTAACTAGAGAACAGGCAGAGGGAGGGGGCTGGAGTCAAGTTATACAGATCCTCGTAGGCTGTCTTAAGGATTTGGGATTGTATTTTTTTCTTAGCAAAATACAAAATCATTAGTGATTTTAAGCAGAGGCATCATAGGATTGAAAGTACAGTCAATTCTCAGTATTTGTAAATTTTATATTTGTAATTTTAAATTTGCAAATTTTATATTTGCAAATTCACCTACCTACTAAGATTAATTTGTAACCCCAAAATGTGCTCACAACTTGTGGCACTTTCACAGTCACAGAGCAGTGAAAAATTTGAGTCACCCAATCAATGCACACATTCCCAGCAGAGACCTAACAAGGTAATGCCCTGTCTTCCTGCTTCAGCTCTCATACTGTAAACAAATGTCCTTTTTATGGACCATTTAGTGCCATGTTTTCAAAACTTTTAGTTAGATGTGGGCTTAATTCATTTATTCTTTTGACATATATTTAATAGGCTTTCAATGGCTGTTAAATCATTATCTGTCAGAAAATGTCTTATTCACCAACTTGTAATATTAATACTAATCAGCCTATAAATGCAAATTTATTAACCTTATCATTATCCAGAGAGCCTCAAAAAGATATTCCCCTCCCACCACCATCAAGCTGAAGGATGCTTTCTTTCATTTTCATAGTAGAGAGTTCAGTGTATTAAAATACTTAATGCTAGCTGCAATTGGGATATTTATGAAGTTCCCATCTTTTATATTTTTCAGTTCTTTCTTTTTTTTGAGGCAGGGTCTCATGTTGTCACCCGGCTGGAGTGCAGTGGTACAATTGTGGCTCACTGTAGCCTTGACCTCTTGGATTCAAGCAATCCTCCCACTTCAGCCTCTTGAGGAGCTAGAACTACAGGCACTCACTACCACATCTGGCTTATATATTTATTTATAGACACAGGGTCTCCATATGTTGCCCAGGCTGGTCTGGAACTCCTGAATTCTAGTGATCCTTCCACCTCAGCCTCCCAAAGTGCCGGAATTACAGACGTGAGCCACCTTGCCTGGCCAATGAGTTATTTTCCATCAATTTAATTAAAATGTTATTACTTTATCAGAGGGATTTTTAAGAAGAAAGTAGTCATTGATGAACCTTTCTGCCACTGCTTATAAGACTTCTTTTCACTTCAAAGGAACTCCAAGAGCAGTCTGTTATAAAGATTAAGCAACTGAGGCAAAACATATTACTTTAGCAAAGAACTTTCTTTAGAAGTTGATATAGTTTGGCTGTGTCCCTACCCAAATCTCATCTTGAATTGTAGTTCCCATAATCCCCACGTGTTAATGGCAGGGACCCAGTAGGAGGTAATTGAATCATGGGGGTGGTTACCCCCTTGCTGCTGTTTTCATGATAGTCAGTGAGTTCTCACAAGATCTGATGGCTTTATAAGGTGCTCTTCTCCCTTTGCTTGGCACTTCTAACTGCTGCTGCCTTGTGAAGAAGGATGTGTTTGCTTCCCCTTCCACCATGATCGTATGTTTCCTGAAGCCTTCCCAGTCATGCAGAACTGAGAGTCAATTAAACCGCTTTCCTTTATAAATGACCCGGTCTTGGGTCTGTCTTTATTAGCAGCATGAGAATGGACTAATACAGAAGTATATACATCAACAGAGACATACATAAGCATATTCTATCATACACATTCATTACCTGCTCAAATTGTTACCCTTTTCTTCTTAGCAGTAGTTCAGTACTGTTCACATAATCTCCTCCACATGTCCATGTTCTTGGGAAAGACAATTGTATCACCAGCCCCAGAAGTTTAGAAATTGAACCACTTTAGCCAATGATGGTTCAATCATTTCATCCCCTCTGCTAGGGATTGACTTGGGGAAAGCCATGTGATCCAACTCTGGCCAGAGAACCTTGAGTCTGTTGTGATAACTTCTGAGAAAGATTTTCCAGATGAAAAGAGACACATGGAAAAAAAAAAAAAAAAAAACATGTCTGAATGTGGAGTTCAGTGAGCCAGCGGTGCCAGGAGATGTCTAAGCCATCTTGCAGCTATAGCAGTTTAATCATGAGGATAAAAGACCATGCCCTGAGGAAATATATTAAAAATCGAAGTATATGATGCCACCTTCTAATGCCCGAATTAACCAACCTACAGAGGAAATTGTATCTGCAGCTTATTGTTTTTAGCATTTAAGACATTTTGGATTGAGTCTTCTGTAACTTGGAATCATAAGCATCTTAATATGAACCACCATTAAGAAGTTTATTATTTCATACTTCATCATTTGTAAGATACACATATTTGTACATTTTAATATCTCTGAAAAGGAAATGCATCTTACAATTGATGGCACCTCAGCTTCGATGAACTAAAAAATTATTTCTATGATAATATTTTAATATTCAACATTAAAATATGCAAAAGCATTATGTTAAGCAAAGGTATCCTGATGACATTCTAAGGTATCTAGTCATTGGTAGAACCTAGGGCAGTCAGTATAATCTGATACAAAATGAGATAATGCATCACGTATTTTATTAGTTACAAAAATGACTATAGAGTGTGAATTGTAATCATGGACTCAAGATGAAACAGTCAAGATTATAAAATATTTTGATTCTCCTCAAATATATTGTTATATGTAGCTAACATTCTTTCCACTAGGAAAAAAAAAGGTATTTGCTTTGAAAACACATAGTCATATCAAAACCACAATGAGATGCCGTCTCATGCCAGTTAGAATGGCGATCATTAAAAAGTCAGGAAACAACAGATGCTGGAGAGGATGTGGAGAAATAGGAACACTTTTACACTGTTGGCAGGAATTGTAAACTAGTTCAACCATTGTGGAAGAGTGTAGCTATTCCTCAAGGATATAGAACCAGAAATACCATTTGATCCAGCAATCCCATTACTGGGTATATCCCCAAAGAATTATAAATCATTCTACTATAAAGACACATGCACACATATGTTTATTTGAAGCACACACTTAGAACCAACCCAAATGCCCATCAATGATAGACTGGATAAAGAAAATGTGGCACATATATACCATGGAATACTATGCAGCCATAAAAATGGATGAGTTTATGTCCTTTGCAGGGACATGGATATAGCTGGAAACCATCATTCTTAGCAAACACAAAAACAGAAAACCAAACACCGCATGTTCTCACCCATAAGTGGGAGTTGAATAATGAGAACACATGGACACAGGGAGGGAAACAAGACACACCAGCTCTTGGTGGGGGGCAAAGGGAGGGGTAGCATTAGGAGAAATACCTAATGTAGATGACGGGTTGATGGGTGCAGCAAACCACCATGGCACATGTATACCTATGTAACAAACCTGCACATTCTGCGCATGTATCCCAGAACTTAAAGTATAATAATTAACAAAGGAAAATACATAGTCATTTCTGATTAATTGAACATAAATTCAATTGAATACCAACTGTGAATATTGTGTAGCAAGATGTTTTCACTGGACTTAAGGGATGTATTTAATATTTGGACTCAACATTTTAGGCAGGATAAAAATGCAGACAAGTAACTATAACACATGGCAGTGTTTTAGTCATGGTATTAACTGCTACCAGAACACCAGTGAAGTAAAAATGGATACTTTTCTGGGGTATTGGAAAGTCTTAAAGGAGAGAAATCATCTGATCTGATCTCAGTTTTGAAGGGTGCATATAATTTAGACAAGTCAAGATCCAATGGGCTAAGAATATTCCGAACAAAATAATAGAATCTGCAATGGCCAGAGTGTTTTCCAGAAACAGGCCTTAAACTAAGAAGCTAAAAATGTTAAAATAATGGGAAATAGAGTTGACAGGTAAGCAAGTTCAGATGCATTTTCACCACCAAGTTCTTTCTCTCAGGTTTTCTGGAAAGACATGTTGATGAAATTCTAATCTTTGACCCCTGAAGATTGAAATCCCTCATAAGCAAGAACTGACCTTCAGCTCTCTTTAATAGGCATCCTTACAGTTTTCCAAAGTAACTTAGGACAGAGTGGTGAAGAACAGGAGAGGAAATTGTAACTAAACACTCATAGGAACTTCAGTTAAAATGAAACTCGAAACAGTTCACGTATTTTATATGCCAGCACTGTGCTAAGCATTTTACATATTTTAGCTAATGTTCAAAGCAACTTTGTGACATAGACATGAGCGTTTTATTTGTGAGAAAGCTGAGTTTAAGTACCTTGCCCAAGATCAAACAACTAGTTAACTAGAGCTAGAATTTTACTACAGTCTAACTCCCAAATTTAAATTTATATCCACTGTATTATATGACTACCGATCAGTTTTCAGGTACAGATTTAAATAGGTGGGATTAGCTCTTTGGTTTGCCATGCTGAAAGGGGGGATTTGGAGGCATTATTTTCTTGTAGTTTATTTGTTCTTTTTGCAAAGTTCTTTCTGCTTTAGAATGCTATTTGCATCAAACCATATGAAGAATGTTCATGAGGAGCATCCAGTATTTATAACTAGGAAATAACCTATAATTACCTACTTTATGGAAAAAATTACTGAATAGCTGTATAAAGATTGGTCAATCCTAACTGATCAACTGGCTAGTGATTTTCTATCAGTCTAAAGTATTTACCATTCCCTTGGGCCAAATTTCATTCCGTAAAGAATAGAGGGCTAGGCCTAATTGGAGAATAAATCTCAGGCATGCATCATGAGAAATATAGATTTTTTTATTTTCTACAAATAACTTTTCATGGGGGTGCCTTGAACTTCAGAAAAAAAATTGGAGTTCTACAGACTAAAGTGCAGGTAAATTGGAAAAGTATAAACCCTTCCCTCTTTTTCTTTCAAACAATTTAAAATCTAAGTCATGTGCTTTTTGATTTTTTAAAAAATATAGACCAGTCTGCAACTCCAAATGTCACAAAATGCCATAGAAATAAAAATGGATGACTGACCTTTGAGGAAGTACTAACCTGGCAACAATCATTCTGACCTTCACCAGTTCAATACTTCTATAACAGCTTTGTCATTCCTTTATTTGGAGTACTTTTAAATATTATGTAATGGGCTAAAAAATTTTTCTTGACCAAGCAGTATTTAATGGAGCAACACAAAACAGGTATGTGTTCCTATGATTATTTGATTAGTGTAAATAAAAATTTTGAAAAGGCCAACTGTCAGAAGAAGAAATTGGATATAAAACACTAAGCCAAATCAACCCACACCCTGATATTTATTTTCACATTCAGAAGGGAAAATCCACTAATACCCGATTATTTATTTTCCATGTCAAAGGAGAGCTTTAGACTCATGTTATAATTAGCCATATGACTCATTGCAAACTATAGTTTCTCTGCAATTTACTTGTAATTAATTTTCTTCTTTTTGATCTTTGGAAACTGGCTTTTGTTTCCTTCCCCGCCCCCCTTTAACTTATGTAATGATTGTCCATTGATGCAGAATTATATTTGGGTGTGGCACATTAAAATGAGGCTGTAGTAATGTGTGTAGAGATATTTGTAATGTCTGCTTTCTACTTGAAGCTAACTCATATAAATTAGAAACCATCCTAGATGACAGAAGAATCAACGACTAGACTCACCTAGACTATAACCTAAGCCACAGCAATGTTTGCTGAAAACTCCAAAACAATTTCACTTTGAAGGGAACAATTTTCAGCTCAACTGAAAATACAGCAAAGGGGTTAGGAAAAAGAAAAAGAGAAGGTGATTTGAAAAGAAACATGAAGTTGGTCATGAGCAGAATAAAAACTATTTAAGTAAGTACCATATTTATTTTTTAGTGTTACAGTGACAGTGGACCTTAGCCATATCAAGATTTTTTAAATTTTAAATTAAATAATACATTTATAAATAATAAAATAATACTGAAATCTCTAATTCGAATCCAAACTTACTTACATATTCTCTGCCTTCCTCCATTAAATATGTGTATCTTCTTTATCTCACAGTAAGAAGCTTTGCACTCAACAGTATCAATGTATTTACTCATTTGTCCCATCCCGCAATATAGGACAACAAACCTATTAAGTAAAAGTCGAGATTGCTTTGTGATTCCATGTCAAGAATTTGGATGTCTGGATAATGTATTTTGAGGCTGAAAATGTTGCCAAACAGGCAGATTTCATCAGAAATAGATCTGGAGAGAAATACAGTTCTTTTTAGTTCCTGATTCATTGTCTTATCCAAAGACCTAGAAAAAAACCAAAACAGGGAAATATATTTTCCCTCTTAGTGGTTTTGGATTGTTTGCTATTTTCTGTTAATATCAATTTAATAAGGAAAGTTAAAATTGAAAAAATGTAATATGGTTATTTCTCTGTCTCTTTACATGTAGTATTAAATATTCTGTAAGATGCTAATAGGAAAATTTCACAACCAAATACATATAGTAAATATTCAATTAAGCATCTTTATAGTCACAGCAGAGACTCTTGGGGTTCTTAACATATTAACATGCTAACAAGATGAGGGAGAGAGTAGAAAGGGGTACAAAGTCTCTTGATCCTAAAACCCTTCACTCAGGTAGTTTTCTTTGAAACACAAAGCAATTATCACAGTGCATGTTTTCACATTTACACAGTGATTTCATTAATATCTGCCTAGATGAATGCTCCAGTAAGGCAAGGGCTATGTGTGTTTTTCCTCCTCATTTATTTCCAGTGCCCAGCATAGTGCACTTTGGTCTAAATGCAGTTTGGGGTCACCGGGGCTCAGGTCTCCATAATTCAAGTTTATCTAATCTATAATGTGTGTGTGTATGTGTGTGTGTCAGTTTTTTTTTATAATGTTTGCTTTTAAAAATATATTGTCCTGTGAATTTTAACAGACCTATACAGCTGTGTAGGCATCACCACAATCAGGATGTGGAATATTTCCATTACTGTGAAAAGTTTTCTTGTGCTCCTTTATAATTAGTCCCACCTCTCCCCTTTATCCCCTCCAGACAATGAACGGATAACTGATTTCTGTCTCTATCAGTTTGCCTTTTCTGGAATGGCATATAAATTGAATCATACGATATATAACTTTTTGAGTCTGGCATCTTTCTTCTAGCATTATGCATTTGAGATTCATCCATGTTGCTGCATGTCTCTGGAGTTTCTTCCTTTTTATTGCTAGTAGTATGCCATTGTATGAATGTACAACAATTTGTTTTTCCCTTTTCTACTTGATGACATTTGAAATGTTTTGAGATTTTTGCAATAAGGAATCAAGCTGCTATAAATATTTGTGTACAGGTTTTATGTGAACTTATATCTTTTTTTCTTTTGGATAAATACCTGGGAGTGGAACAACTGGGTCATATGAGAAGTATATGCTAAATTTTTAAAATGTTAAATTACCAAACAATTTTCTGATGTGACTGTACCCATTTGTGTTCCTACCAGCCATATGTGAAAGTTCTAGTTGCTCTACATCCTTGCCAGCATTTGCTATTGTCAAACTTTTTAACCCATTATGAGTATTCACATGAATATATGAGACATGCTAATAGGTGTGTGGTGGTACCTCATTGTGACTTGAATTTGCATTCCTCTGCTGACTGATAATTTTGAATAACGTTTGATGTGCTTGTTTTCTACCTGCCTCAATTATTTGATGAAGTGTCCATTTTACTTTGTTGCCCATTTTAACAAATTGGATTATTGTTTTTTTATTATTGTGATTTGAGAGTTCTTTACATATTCTGGTGAAAAGTCCTTTGTCATATATGTGTTTTGCAAATACTTTCTCTCAGTCTGTGGCTTGTCTCTCATTTTCTTAACAGCGTACATTGTGTTTTTGACCCCAAACGACTTTTTTAGCCTGTTGTTCCGTTGTGAATTGGAGAGAATAAACTAAAACCCTTTACATGGAAGTGACCTTTGTGTATCAGTACACATTATGGTTTCACTTTAATTCCATTTAAGGTCTATTAGAGTAAACTTTTAGGAGATAGAGTTGGAATATTTGCTTCTACAGTTATTATTCCTATTTGGAAACTTGGCTTGTAGTACCATTCAATAAAAACTCAGATTATATATTTGACCTCCACCCAAATCATAGATGGATATGTGGCCAATCTTTTAAGATACAAACTTTGAAGATGAACCTACTTGGCCTCCAGGTTTCACCTTGATCCACAGCCACCAGCAGGATTTCTGTAGAATGGTAAAAATAAAAGATAAGCAAGCTAGCGGGTTTAATAATTCTCATTTTTAAATCCATTGTATGAGTATAAATAGTTGTAAGAATTCACTCAAATTAACTTGTATCTCTAATATTACTGAACTAGGTAAACATAACAAAAAAGTAGAGGGTGAAGGCATGGGCCTGGGGGTAAATTCTCTAAACTTTATGGGACTTTGGTAGCAACCTGTCAGGCTTCCATCTTCATTGTATTAACTGTAAGCAGTAAAGGGCTATATTTTAATAAAAATATATGTATTCAATGGAGTGAGATGATATGTCATATCATGAATTTTATAGGTTTCAGATTTATTAGTGTGGGAAATTTTATTTGTTCTGTGGAAGTTACTTGCATAGGGCACATGGTATAGAAGAAAATGTGCCAGAATCTAGCAATCTAGGTCAAGGTCACTAGTATCTACCATTAATATTTGGAGCCTACCATAAATGGGACATAAGGAAAGTAAAAATAGCCTCTCTGAGTTACATTGTATAGCCAACAGAGGACGGATTGGAGCCAAGATATGTAATGATTCCTTAGGCAAAATGGATTTTCAGATATGGTTTTCCAGTAACAATATTGAATATCAGCATACCTAATCAACCAGAAGAGAAAATCAGTCATCTTGTAATGTCTAAGAGATAGGTAAATTTTAACAGAGGAGCTTTGGTGTAAAAGTCCCATTGACAAGGCCAGAACTTTTTTGAACAGGGATGAACTGGACATATTTGGCCTGAAGTTATTAAACTTTGGAATCATTTAAATAATTTCCCCTTGTTTTGATTTTGAGGTCAGCCTATGGGCAGATAATTTATTCATCACATAGAGTTCCAGCGCACACAACTGTTTTATTTCTCATCATGAATTAATAAATATACACTCTATTTTCATACATGAATTAAGTTAACATGAGCTCATCCTAAATAAGGTCCTCTATGGATTCATTTTCTTCTGTCATAATTTTATTGCTCTAAATATAATAATACCCTCTGAACCATTGTTTTATTAACATTTTTCTCTAAATTAACTCACCCCTTTTTTAAACTGAGCCTCAGATTAAAGATTAATATCTGAGGTCAGTGAACTAGTTATGTTATTTCCCTAAGATGCATTAGAATAAATTATTACAGAAATAAAAATTTTTCGTGCGTGGATCAAAAATTACCTTGTATGCCACACTTTGTAAACACTGCTTTATACCTTGGCAGATTTACAAATGTAATGCCACCCTGTGAGAAGCCAGCTGACCTTTCATGGTGACACCAGCTCATTAAGTGCTTTTTGCATTTGACAATTATGTACTAAATAATTACATGACTAGCCATATCACACAGTTGGTCTCTCTGGGCATCTTTTTCTTGATATGTAAAATTAAGTGTTTTCCAACTCTAAATGTTGTGACACTAGATAAAACTATATGTGACATACGTAGAAAGAACAGGGAAGAGAACACAGACAATATTTGACCTTAGAGAATTGAATTGACCTCTCTAACCTCCATGTTCTTATCAGTAAAATAGGTGTACTAGTATAATTAGTATCTCTGGGTTGTTGTAAGGATTAAATGAGATTAGATATACAAAATACACTTACCGCAATGCATGAAATATAGGCATATTGGTTAGTTATGCAGAAGATGAGGGAGTAGAGGAACAAGTTAAATGACATCCTGAGGAAACAACCAAACAGGGTTGATCTCTTCATAAAGTCACTGTCATCTTTAAAAAATGTATGAAGGAGCTCATTGTTCTAGATTATCAGAGATTTTAAAAACTTGATATACAAATTCAAGATGTCATCATTAATGAAATACAAGTTCTACAGAAATCAGTTGATGACAATTGGGAAATAATTGGATGCATTTTGGTAGTCACTGGGTATTATTAATTATTGTTATATTTGATAATTATTAATTTTGTTAGATACAGAAATGGCTATACAAGATGCTGTTCTCAGTTTTAAGCACTAAGTTCTGATGGATTTTAGAGTGAAGTGTCATGATATCTGCAGTTTACATTGCAATTATTCAGAAAAAAAAATCTACATAGATGATTGAAAGATAAAATCATCAAATAGCGCAAAACATTGATAATTTTAATCAAGACGGGGCGTATGGGTGCTATGTACCAAACTTTGTAATTTTCTATACATTCAAAAATTATCATATTACAGACTTTGAAAGAATGATCCAAATACATTCATTGGGAACAGATTCCAAGAACTACTGTAGGACAAATATACCAAAATGCCAAGGAGTGTACAGAATAATCCCATTGTGTACAACTTTCTTGCTCCTTATTTCTCTCCTTCATTCCTGCCTTCTTTCCTTTTTTTCCTAGTTTCAAAGAATGAAAAGAAACTATCGTTTATTTTCAGAAGAGGAGCTAGGATTGGGGGTAAAGAAAAGGGGATTTTACTTTTCATTTAACTTTGCTCGATACTATTTGAATTTTTTTTACCATATTCATATATTGCTTTAACTCTTTTTTAATGTTTAAATAAAAGTCACAGCCAAATATTTTTAAGTTAATTATTATTAGCTATTTAGCCAAAATTATTAGTGTTTCTCCGAATGAGACTCTTCCTTTGAATAGGACAGGGCATCGTGTTCTGAAACCAATGATTCTATGCAGAGTGCCTGCTGAAGACACTGATTTGACCATAAAGAAAACAAGGCTTGATCAGGACACAACATCTGGAGAAGAGAAAAGTTTGCCACACACACCTGCCATTGATATGAATAGAAGACATATTAAGATAACAGCTCCTTAGATTCTACAATTTGCCTTTTTTAAAAATTCAGATTAATGTTAGAGCTTTCTAAGATTTTTATCTAGCAGGATAACCCAATAGATAAGTATTTTTTTGGGGTTTTCTGGTGGAAACTGGAAAACCTGCTAGACAAATTCTAAAAGAGGTCTAATATTAATCTGGATTTTAAAAAATTTGTACTAATCTGGATTATTAATTAACTAAAGTACAGATTATTTAAATAGTCCTGTTCACCCTTATAATGTAATTTTAAAATTTTTTTACTGGAATATATTTCTCTTAGTTGTCTTAGTTGAATAGTAGTTTTTTGTTTTGTTTTGTTTTTTGTTTTTTTTTTTTTGAGGCGGAGTCTCGCTCTGTCGCCCAGACTGGAGTGCAGTGGCCGGATCTCAGCTCACTGCAAGCTCCGCCTCTCGGGTTTACGCCATTCTCCTGCCTCAGCCTCCCGAGTAGCTGGGACTACAGGAGCCCGCCACCTCGTCCGGCTAGTTTTGTATTTTAGTAGAGACGGGGTTTCACTGTGTTAGCCAGGATGGTCTCGATCTCCTGACCTTGTGATCCGCCCGTCTCGGCCTCCCAAAGTGCTGGGATTACAGGCTTGAGCCACCGCGCCCGGCCTGAATAGTAGTTTTTTTAGAGTAGGATAACTACTAGTTTTCTTTCCTCTCTCTCTTTTACCTACCTCTCCTTTTCTTTTCTTTCTTTCTTGCTTTTTATTTATTTTTTTACTTATTCTCTTTTTTTATTATTGATATACTCTAAGTTCTGGGATAAATGTGCGGAACATACAGGTTTGTTACATAGGCATGCCCGTACCATGCTGGTTTGCTGCACCCATCAACTCGTCTACATTAGGTATTTCTCCTAATGCTATCCCTCCCCTAGCTCCCCACCCACTGACAGGCCCTAGTGTGTGATGTTCCACTCCCTGTGTCCATGTGTTCTCATTGCTCATCTCCCACTTATCAGTGAGAACATGTGGTGTTTGATTTTCTCTTCCTGTGTTAATTTGCTGAGAGTGATGGTTTCCAACTTGATCCATGTCCATGCAAAGGACAAGGACTCATCCTTTTTTATGGCTGCATAGTATTCCGTGGTATATATGAACCACATTTTCTTTATCCAGTCTATCATTGATGGGAATTTGGGTTGGTTCCAAGTCTTTGCTATTGTGAATAGTGCTGCAGTAAACATACTTGTGCATATGCCTTTATAGTAGAATGATTTATAATCCTTAGGTATATACCCAGTAATGGGATTGCTGAGTCAAATGGTATTTCTAGTTCTAGATCCTTGAGGAATCGCCACACTGTCTTCCACAATGGATGCACTAATTTATACTCCCACCATCATTGTAAAAGTGTTCCTATTTCTCAACATCCTCTCCAGCATCTGTTGTTTCCTGACTTTTTAATGATTGCCATTCTAACTGGCATGAGACGGTATCTCATTGTGGTTTTGATTTGCATTTATCTAACGACCAATGAGGATGAGTTTTTTTTTTTTTTCATATGTTTGTTGGCTGCATAAATGTCTTCTTCTGAGAAATGTCTGTTTATATCCTTCACCCACTTTTGAAGGATTTGTTTT
>NW_016804356.1:1311463-1539639 GCF_001698545.2 Rhinopithecus bieti
CTTAAGGGCAGCCAGAGAGAAAGGTCGGGTTACCCACAAAGGGAAGCCCATCAGCCTAACAGCAGATCTCTCTGCAGAAACTCTCCAAGCCAGAAGAGAGTGGGGGCCAATATTCAACATTCTTAAAGAAAAGAATTTTCAAACCAGAATTTCATATCCAGCCAAACTAAGCTCCATAAACGTAGGAGAAATGAAATCCTTTACAGACAAGCAAATGCTGAGATATTTTGTCACCACCAGGTCTGCCTTACAAGAGCTCCTGAAGGAAGCACTAAATATGGAAAGGAAAAATCAGTACCAGCCACTGCAAAAACACACTATATTGTAAAGACCATTGACACTATGAAGAAACTGCATGAACTAACAGGCAAAATAACCAGCCAGCATCATAATGACAGGATCAAATTCACACATAACAATATTAACCTTAAATGTAAGTGGGCTAAATGCCCCAAATAAAAGACACAGACTGGCAACTTGGATAAAAAGTCAAGACCCATCGGTGTGCTGTATTCAGGAGACCCATCTCACATACAAAGATACACATAGGCTCAAAATAAAGGAATGGAGGAATATTTACCAAGCAAATGGAAAGCAAAAACAAACAAACAACAAAAAAACCCAGGGGTTGCAATCCTAGTCTCTCATAAAACAGACTTTAAACCAACAAAGATCAAGAAAGACAAAGAAGGGTATTTACGTAATGGTAAAGGGATCAATGCAACAAGAAGAGCTATCCTAAATATATATGCACCCAATACAGGAGCACCCAGATTCATAAGGCAAGTTCTTAGAGACCTACAAAGAGACTTAGACTCCCACACAATAATCACAATAATAGTGGGAGACTTTAGTGCCCCGCCCCACTGTCAATATTAGACAGATCAACAAGACAGAAAATTAAT
Organism: Rhinopithecus bieti; assembly: GCF_001698545.2. Taxonomy (NCBI): domain Eukaryota; kingdom Metazoa; phylum Chordata; class Mammalia; order Primates; family Cercopithecidae; genus Rhinopithecus; species Rhinopithecus bieti. The sequence goes on from NW_016804356.1 coordinate 1,312,369, forward strand.
AAGGATATTCAGGACTTGAACGCAGCTCTGGACCAAGTGGACCTAATAGACGTCTACAGAACTCTCCACCCCAAATCAACAGAATATACATTCTTCTCAGCACCGCATCGTAATTATTCTAAAATTGACCACATAATTGCAAGTAAAATGCTCCTCAGCAAATGCAAAAGAATGGAACTCATAACAAACAGTTTCTCAGATCACAGTGCAATCAAATTCGAACTCAGGATTAAGAAACTCACTCAAAACCACACAACTACATGGAAACTGAACAACCTGCTCCTGAATGACTACTGGGTAAATAACAAAATTAAGGCAGAAATAAATAAGTTCTTTGAAACCAGTGAGAACAAATACACAACATACCAGAATCTCTGGGACACAGCTAAAGCAGTGTTTAGAGGGAAATGTTATAAACACTAAATGCCCACAGGAGAAAGCAGGAAAGATCTAAAATCAACACCCTAATATCGCAATTAAAAGAACTAGAGAAGCAAGAGCAAACAAATTCAAAAGCTAGCAGAAGGCAAGAAATAACTAAGATCAGACCAGAACTGAAGGAGGTAGAGACATGAAAAACCCTTCAAAAAGTTAATGAATCCAGGAGCAGGTTTTTTTGAAAAGATCAATAAAATTGATAGACCGCTAGCCAGACTAATAAAGAAGAAAAGAGAGAATACTATAAACATATCTATGCAAGTAAACTAGAAAATCTAGAAGAAATATATAAGTTCCTAGACATATACACCCTTTCAAGACTAAACCAGGAAAAAGTCGAATCCATGAATAGACCAATAACAAGTTCTGAAATTGAGGCAGTGATTAATAGCCTACCAACCAAAACAAGCCCAGGACCAGATGGATTCACAGCTGAATTCTACCAGAGGTGCAAAGAGGAGCTGGTACCATTCCTTGTGAAACTATTCCAATCAACAGAAAAAGAGGGAATCCTCCCTAACTCATTTTATGAGGCCAACATCAACCTGTTACCAAAACCTGGCAGAGACACAACAAAAAAAAAATTTCAGGCCAATGTCCCTGATGAACATCGATGTAAAAATCCTGTATAAAATACTGGCAAACTGAATCCAGCAGCACATCAAAAAGCTTATCCACCATGATCAAATTGGCTTCATCCATGGAATGCAAGTTGGTTCAACATATGCAAATTGATAAATGTAATCCATCACATAAACAGAACCGATGACAAAAACCACAGGATTATCTCAATAGACTCAGAAAAGGCCTTGGATAAAATTCAGCACCCCCTTTATGCTAAAAACTCTCAATAAACTAGGTATTGATGGAATGTATCTCAAAAAATAAGAGCTATTTATGACAAACCTACAGTCAATATCGTACTGAATGGGCAAAAGCTGCAAGCATCCCCTTTGAAAACTGGCACAAGACAAGGATGCCCTCTCTCACGACTCCTATTCAGAATAGTATTGGAAGTTCTGGCCAGGGCAATCAGGCAAGAGAAAGAAAAAAGGTATTCAAATAGAAAGAAAGGAAGTCAAATTGTCTCTGTTTGCAGATGACATGATTGTATATTTTAAAAACCCCATCATCTCAGCCCAAAATCTTCTTAAGCTGATAAGCAACTTCAGGAAACTCTCAGGATACAAAATCAATGTGCAAAAATCACAAGCATTCCTATACGCCAATAATAGACAAACAGAGAGCCAAATCATGAGCCAATTCACAATTGCTACAAAGAGAATAAAATGCCTACGAATACAACTTAAAAGGGCTGTGAAGGACCTCTTTAAGGAGAACTACAAACCACAGCTCAAGGAAATAAGAGAGGACACAAACAAATGGAAAAAATTTCATGCTCATGGATAGGAAGAATAAATATTGTGAAAACGGCCATACTGACCAAAGTAATTTATAGATTCAATGCTATCGCTGTCAAGCTACCACTGACTTTCTTCACAGAATTAGAAAAAAACTACTTTGAATTTCATATGGAACCAAAAGTGTCCATATAGCCAAGACAATCCTAAGCAAAAAGAACAAAGCTGGAGGCATCACGCTACCTGACTTCAAACTATACTACAAGGCTACAGTAACCAAAACAACATGGTACTGGTACCAAAACAGATATAGACCAATAGAACAGAAGAGAGGCTTCAGAAGTAATGCCACACATCTACAACCATCTGATCTTTGACAAACCCAACAAAAACCTACCTCACCTTTTCTAAAGAGATTAGAAAAGAAATTGAACTGAACTAAGTAATGAGTAGAGTAAAAGCAACTTTGTCAGCAGCTGAGGAGATTAAGACTCTCAAAGCAATATTAACTTAAACCATCACTGGTTCTTCTCCTACCTGGCAGGAGAGCGTGGCAGGGCAGGAGCAGAGCACCTTCTGATAATGGTGAAATAAAGGGGATAAGTTTACCCCCACCTAGAAATTCAGAAGACCCTCTCTTCACCAAGCTGAAGACACGCTCTGTAAGAAGGTGGGTACTGAGATGCTTCTACACTGTTGGTAGGAATGTAAATTAGTTCAACCATTGTGGAAGACAGAGTGACAATTCCTCAAGGATCTATAACTAAAAATACCATTTGACCCAGCAGTCCCATGACTGGGTATATACCCAAAAGATTATAAATCATTCTACTATAAAGACACGTGCACACATATGTTTATTGTGGCACTATTCACAATAGCAAAGGCTTAGAACCAACCCAAATGCCCATCAATGATAGACTGGATAAAGAAAATGTGGCACATATACACCATGGAATACTATGCAGCCATAAAAAAGGATGAGTTCATGTCTTTTTCAGGGACATGGATGAAGCTGGAAACCATCATTCTTAGCAAACTATCACAAGAACAGAAAACCAAACACCACATGTTCTCATTCATAAGTGAGAGTTGAGCAATGAGAACACACGGACACAGGGAGGGGAACATCACACACTGGGGCCTGTCAGTGGGTAGGGGGCTATGGGAGGGAAAGCATTAGGAGAAATACCTACTGTAGATGACAGGTCGATGGGTGCAGCAAACCAACATGGCATGTGTATACCTATGTAACAAAACTAGACGTTCTGCACATGTATCACAGAACTTAAAGTATAATAATAATAAAAAGTAGAAGGTAGGTACTCAGTAGTATGCCCCTATGGCTGCTCCCAGCTACCCTGATTAGTTAGTGCCCATTCTATTCCGGTTTGTTAGATATTTTGGCTCTCACCCATGTCTGCAGGAATATGTATGGGGAGCAAACTCAGACATCAACTGCTATTCTGAATCAAGACGGATTTCTGTTGCTTTCACTTCGACTTTGTGGTGCACATGTATGGTGTTTAAGTGAAATAGAAGGGCTCGAAATCACTCTGCTACTCTTTAGGAAACTAAAACATCACGGGGATTCTTCTGTCACCAATGTTCTGATGACCACAGCACCAGCACCATTATACTAAGGCCCAGAGAAGTCAGATGCCTCTACCTATTTTTTTGCTGATACATAATATTTGTACATGTTTATGGGGCACATGTGATATTTTGTTACATGCATAGAACATGTCATGATCAAGTCAGAGTATTTTCAGTATCCATCACCCTCAAGTACTTCTCATTCGTATGTGCTGGGAAGGTTTTAAGTCCTCTTTTCTAGCTATTTTAAAATATACGATACGTTGTTGTTAACTGTAGTCACCCTACTCTGCTATTGAGCATTAGAATGTATTCCTTCTAACTGTATGCTTGTACTCATCAAGCAACCTTTCTTAATACCCGCTTCCATCCACATACCCTTTCTAGTATTTGGTTATCATTCCACCCTCTGTCTTATATGATCAACTGTTTCAGCTTCCAAATATAAGTGAAAACATGCAATATTTGTCTTTTTGGGCCTAGCTTCTTTCAGTTAGTATAATGATCATCCATGTTGCTGCAAATGACATGATTCCACTCTCTTTTTTTTTCTTTTCTTTTCTTTTGGATACCTCCACCATTGATTCATTCCTGGTTTGCTTGCCTCGCCTCTCTGAAGTCTCTCCCCATAGTTGCTGGGCCAATAATAGAAACAAATTACAGAATACATCAGTAGTCGTGGCTATAGTGAACAAAGCAGGAAGTCAGAATCAGCAGAGCTGCTTCCTTTGTCAACCTTTGGCAAGTATTTGTCACACACGGGACCCTATATAATACTTCTTTGGATACAGAATAAGACCAGTAAGTGGTATATTTGAAAATTCTAGCCCTGTAGATCTGCTACTGAAGTGGGCTCATGGATAGAGCAACCCAATGAATTTTAGTAAATCCATTTGAAAATTAAGCTGAGAGATCCATAATATCATAAATATTTCAAGAAAGTTTAACTAAAATGTGCTTTAGGCTATTGTATGATATTGAAACATTTTCACCATACAATAGCACTGCTAAAACAAAATAGCATTGGCATGGCAGTCATATTTCATAAGTGAAAACACAGTTTAATGATATGACATTGTATGAACTTAAAACTGATTTTTCAATGATCTCGTTTAAAGCAAGCTTTAATGCCCTTTGGCTTTCGATTGTCAGCAGTCTGCCGTGTTTCCTGTGTCACTGTGCCATGCAGTGAGATTTGTGTTTGAAACTTCTTAAGGCGGAGGGGGGATCTAAAAGAGAGAACATATACTCCAGTGACTCAAAGGAATTATCTGGTTGTTAGAGCTCAGAATAGGACATTTTACCCAACATGCAAAATATTAATGATATAGGAACTGACACTTTTACTTTTTGGAGCAATAAATTTGATATTAACACTGGATCTATTAAGTTGTATGATTCTATTGTGTTTTGTGTCTTCATTTAAAATGAGGGGTTAGGCTATATTCTTGGTAAATAAGAAAATATTTAAATAGAATCTTATTAATGGTTTTCAAGTCTTTCTTGAATATCAAGCTTTAAATGTTAATAGTCCATTAATACAGCAAAAAGAGCGCCAATCTAGGATTCTAGTTGCAACTCTGCCATTGATTGGCTGTCTAAACTTGGGCAAATTACTTTTCTGGTCCTTAATTTCCTGGTTTAACAATTCTGTCCTATCATTCTGTGATTGTATTTTTTAATTCCATTGGTCTGCCTATGGTGAGAGCAAGGAGTATTCTTAGTTAATATTTTCACAAGTTTGAAGTTCTAATTAAGATGTAAGTTGTACATATGCTCAAAAATGATTAGAGGTAAGAAGTAGCCACAGGACCTTAAATATAAAGTATGCCTGTAATCTCCCCTTCCGGGACATACATTGTCTCCAGAAGAAGTAAAGATAGAAAGTTACACATTGTAAACCATCATGGGTCATTGAGATATAGAAAGTTACATATTGTAAGCTATGATGGATCATTGTTTATAAAATCCAGCCTAAGAAATGTCGTGTTGCAAATTTGACTATTTCCACAGTACCCTACTAGGTGTCTGATACCTGGTTTGCCTATGATTTGTGAATTAATCCACATTTTAGTAATGAGCTTGTATTCTTAATCTGAATGTCGAAGCTTATAGAAATCATTTATTTTCTAAATATCCAGTAACAAACCTGTAAAGATTCTTCAGTCCAAGCAGAAACACATTAAGGAAAGAAAGCCCAATGTTCTGGATAACTCCTTCATAACTGTTATTCATAGTACATTTTTTAGTATATTGAAATTCTATGTATCTTAATTTAACCCAGAAACTATATATTAGTGATTATTGGAGACTTAGATAGACAGAGGTACAGAGATGGACAATAGTATGGCAAATCAGCTTCCTTCTAACATATACTCATACAAATAAAGTAATGAAGCACCAATGCACAAATTTTTTTTTCTTTTGGTCTATCTATGTGTAAATGATGTATCATTCTGCAGATCCAGACAACAAAGCAGTCTGCTGCCATTGTTGATCAAAAGAAATAATTAAGTTGACATCCAAATCATTGAAGTATTAACTGGCCCCTGCATATGGTTAGCACCTCAATTCCATACTTCCTTGATGTGAAATCCCAAAGACCCCACCAGGAGAAATGGTGTCACTTGTGAAAGTGGATGACAGAACATTTCTTTTGAGGTTAGCTGGGACACATTGTAATTTGAGATGCTAAGAAAAATTATTTTAAGATTAAACGATGGATTTGAATATTATTTGTCAGCACTGCTACAGGCAATAGTTTTGTATAATGTAGTGTTCCAAGTAACATCTCTGTAGATAACATTCTTTTGATCTAAGCAGTATGTTGTGAGATGTGCCAAGCAATTATAAAATATTTACTGACTATAGAAGATACTTTTTTTCCCTTAGAAAAAAATTGATCTTGCATCCTCCTACTTCTATGAATGCTGCCTAAGGCTGTCACCTCAACTATTGCCTTAGAATTGGGGAAGTGTGAGCAGTATAACACATCGTTCACCTTAACAGTAGTCCTCATAGCCACCCCCATGCAATGGAGTTTTCCTTAGAGCACACAGTTTTTCAAACAGATCTTTTGTAAGTATTCATAATAACAGGTTACCTATGTTTTTTCTTTTCTACTATCATGAAAGGCCTTGGAATATATTTTTTTCTCGTATGGCTTTTATTTTTAAACTATCGGCTGCCTTGCTATCTAAAATTTTAATAAGCTATGTCAAAAAGTCTCTAATTCACTTGTTTTACTGTAAGTTTGATTTTTTCCCCCTCAGAATCAACTCTCTGCATTAGCTGAGTAGATATTGTGCAGACCGGAAGTCATAAACTAGTGCCATCAGACCAGGTATATCCCATAGCCATGTTCATTTTACACTGAATAGTATTATTAAAAACATTGCATTGGATGCCAGCACTTTAAAAAATGAGGCAGATTTCACAGGAAAATTCTTGACTTCTGGATTTTCTTTATTATGCTCCAGTCTTCTTATTTCAAAGCTTAAAACTGACTCATGGTGCTCATTTCCATTGTAGCCTGGTCTCTGTAGGCTTTTGAGCTTTGGATCTTCAATCTAGACAAAGCTATCATCCCATAAATGAACATTTGGGATAAATTATTGACTTAACATTTCATAAGATTTTATATATTGAGTTCAACAATGGTCTGAATATCCTTGGGACATTATACTTGACCTTTCTATATGTTCAAACCCTACCTATCTATAAAAGCATCTCAAAATGAATCTCTTCCATTAACCTCTTCCTAATCCTAAACCTAGTAATCAGTAATTGAGAAATTTGGGTAAGGGCTAAAATATAGAGATTAAGAAATACAAAATACACTGTTAAAGTGTTTATGGTTCAGCAGGAAAGACAGTTATCAGAAATAATAATTACAATTATCAGCACTATTTTAATAACCTCTATCTATTTGGAATATTCTAAGTGCTAGGCATAGTAACGTTGTGCATGTCTATACCTGATATCTCTACTTTCTCACTTCCCATTTTCCCTTCACACCACTTCAGTCACTCCAGGTGCTTCACTGCTCTACTGAAACAGCTCTGTTGAACACCATCAACATTATCCATCTTCCTAAATCTAGTAGTCAGACTTCATGACGAGGGGCAAGTTATTAATATTTTCTTCCACAGTTTTCTCATCTGTAAAATTGTGACTAGAACATTATTTACCATATGAGTATTGTACGCACTAAATGGGATAATCTGTATAAACTCTTAAAACAATGTTTTGCAGATAATACAGGTATAACACATGTTAGCTGCTATTATTTTTATTACACAATTACTGCTAATTTTGGAATGGCGTTTGACACAGTTGGGCATTCCATTCTTCTTGAAGCGCTGTCTTTTCTTGGCTTGCCTTTCATGACATTACAGTCTCCTGGTTCCCCTGTAATGGGACTGGCCTTGGTGTTCTCTGCTGGCTCCTTCTCTTGTCAGTCCTGCAAATGTTGAAGTGCTCGAGGACTCAGTACTGGGACCCCTTCTCATTCCTGTCTACTCTTTCTCCATAGTAATCATAGATTTAAGTGCCATCTGTGCTCTTATGAATATTCAACTTCTATCTCCATCCTCGACTTTCTCTAAACTTTAGGCTTGTGTAGCCAAGTGCCTTCTCAGCATATCTATCAGGCATCCTTCATTGGAACTCCTAGTTTCCTTCACACGTCTATTCCTTCTATTTTGACTCTTTCTCCAGAGGTTCTGTTCTCCATAAAATAGCACAATGATTGTTTCTAAGTTTCACATCACTCAGTCCATCTCTGTTGGTTGACAGATAGCTGTGAGCACCATCATCCCTTTGGTTGTGTGATGGCTGATTACTCTCACTGCAGACTTGGAGAGACAGAGCTTAACAGCAATCACAGTTTCCAACTACTCCCTGGGTTTATCACTTGCTACTCAAATTCTAGAATAAAAAAGGGTGATAATCACCAAAGATTTTCACCATCAGGGGCTCCAGTCAGGGATTTTATTTTGCCCTAGAAGATAGTTACCCTAAAGCTATATCTTAGTTTGTATTCGTGTGCCATAAAACCAGCCAGTATAAAAAGTAAAAATGTTGGACTATAAAACCAGTTGTTTTGTCCATGTTCAATGGACTAATTAGTTGAAATAATTTTATTTTCTGATTGCCTTCTTGGATTAGTGCTGTGTGACTACAACCTATCAGAAGAAAAACCATCTCAAACTTGTCCTCAGAGCTCCATTCAAATCTCTGCTCAGATGCCACCCTATTAGGAAAGGTCCTGACCTGATCTGAAATGGCACTTCATCACTCTATACTCAGGAGAGGAGCAAGGCTAAATATAGCCTATAACCTACCTTATTTTTCTTCTCATGTATTATATATTTACTTGTTGAGTTGTGGTGGTGGTGGTTGTTGATATCTGTCTCCCTCTTCAGGAGTGTATACTTTGCAAGAAGAGGGGCTTCATATTTTGTGCTCCTATTGTATTCCCAGCACTTAAAATATTGGCTAATATATATTATGCTAATAATATAAGGCATCCAATAAATAGAAATTTATAAGTGAATGAATCCTATTAATGTATAAAAGTGTATATTTTTTACACTTTCAGAGGACTCATCCTGCATCATTTCAACAAAAAAACTAAGACCATAGTTATATTTAAGGATATAAAGAACCTGCCAGTTATAAAGTTGCTTGTAGCTGCAGCTTACTTTATAAGAATTTTTAAAACATGTAACAATTGACTAGGTTAATTTTTATGAAGATAATTCTTCATATAAGCAAGATAAGTTTTGTGCACATACCATCTATGAAATTCTTTTACAAAGAAAAGATAAAACTAGTATACATTAAATCTGTCTTTGAGTTTACCTACATTAATAATGAGACATTCAGAGCCTTCTTTTACTCTTTGTTGATGATTCAAATATTTTGGGGATATAATCTCTTTGTGTGTATGCTGAAGTTGATTGTGTTATAAGTGGCATATAATACATATTGGGATTGGATCAAAAGCCATCACAGCTGTGGTTTATACCATCCCTCCATTGGCATTGCTGGCCAGAGAGGTGCACTGGCATGACTTGGGATCTGATATCACCTTCTTGTGTTACGTGGTAGGGGGAAGAAAAGAAAAAATGTGAAACCAAAGTAGTCTGTGAAGAATTGGAGTGATCATAGAAAACTCGAATTTAGGATGCTGACCCAGACCACTGATAATAGAAAAGGAGAGGAAAAGAAAAAAGGAAAAATCCCAAATTATTCAAAACATGCCGTAACCTCTTTTCCTATAGTCATCATGCTAAATGGGAGAGTTCCCCATACACCCATCTCTCCTAGAATTAACACATTCTTCCCAAAATCTTCCCTTTTATGAAGTTGGTTTAAACTGAACAGTATCTGTTTACAAATGTGTAAGGTGTGGGTAAACTGGCAGTATGATTTATATAGGTTGGCAAACCTCAGACACCAAAGGGAGACTGGTCTGTGGGAGCAGTAATACTCCTGATTATTATCATGCAAGTTACTTATGGGGTAGCTCTTTTGCCAAGTGAACGAGAGAACTGAAGAAGTTGTTCTGAATTGTCTTGTCTTTACCTCTCTTTCTCTTTCATATGTTTAGACAGTGTCAATGTCTGTAACGTGGGTGGGATTAGCAGTGCAGAAAAGAGAGAAGAGGAGCAAAATACAACCCAAAATTAAAAACTGAAGTAAGATAAAAGAACACAAAACCATGAGAGTTCAGTTTTCACAGTTTTAAGGAGGTATTGAGAATTGTTAGAAATGATTATTTTTTATCATGATAATTATTAGTTTCAATGCTGGCCGAAGTGGATACTCATTGGAAGGCCAGTTTTTTTTGTTTGTTTGTTTGTTTTTTGCTTTCAAGTCTTTCAAATTTAGTTTTCATAGAAGTAATTTTTTTCACTCATATGGAAATGTTGAAATCACATATTGTAAGTTAACAACTACATAGGCTGGTAAAACTGACTCCTTTTTGGGGGGGTTTTCTTTTCTTTTTTTTTTTTATTATACTTTTAAGTTTAGGCGTACATGTGCATACGTGCGGTTGTTACATATGTATACTCTGTGCCATGTTGGTGTGCTGCACCCATCAACTCGTCAGCACCCATCAATTCATCATTTATATCAGGTATAACTCCAATGCAATCCTCCCCCCCTCCCCCCTCCCATGATAGCCCAGGTGTGTAGTGTTCCCTTCGTGGAGTCCAAAGTGATGTCATTGTTCAGTTCCCACTATGAGTGAGAACATGCGTGTTTGGTTTTCTAGTCTTGTGATAGGTTGCTAAGAACTGGTAAGGTTTCCAGCTGCATCCATGTCCCTACAAAGGACACAAACTCATCCTTTTTTATGGCCCTGGGGCCAGTATTCCAGGGGTGTATATGTGCCACATTTTCTTAATCCAGCTGTCACAGATGGACATTTGGGTTGATTCAAGTCTTTGCTATTGTGATAGTGCTGCAATAAACATACGTGTGCATGTTCTTTATAGCAGCATGATTATAATCCTTTGGGGTATTGACCCATTAGTGGGATGGCTGGGTCATATGGTGCATCTAGTTGTCTAGATCACTTGGAGGATTGCCATACTGTTTTCATAATGGTGAACATAATCCCACCAACAGTAGTAAAAGGTGTTCCTATTTCTCCACATCCTCTCCAACACCTGTTGTTTCCTGACTTTTTAATGATTGCCATTCTAACTGCGTGTGGATGGTATCTCATTGTGTTTTGATTGGCATTTCTCTTTATGGCGAGTGATGATGAGCATTTTTATGTGGGTCTGTTGGCTGGGTATTGAATGTCTTCTTTTTGAGAAATGTGTGTTCATATCCTTTGGCCACTTTTTGATGGGTTTGTTGTTTTTTTTGTAATTTGTTTGAAGTTCTTTGTAGATTCTGGATATTAGCCTTTGTCAGGATTGAGTAGATTGGAAAAATTGTTCTCCCATTCTGGTAGGTGTTGCCTGTTCACTCTGATGTCGTTTCTTGCTGTGCAGAAGCTCTTTAGTTTAATGAGTCCCAATTTGTCAATTTTGGCTTTTGTTGCCGTTGCTTTTGGTGTTTTAGACATGGAAGTCCTTGCCCATGCCTATGTCCTTGAATGGTACTACTTCTAGGTTTTCTTCTAGGGTTTTTATGGGTATTAGGTCTAACATTAAGATCTCTATCATCTTGAATTAATCTTCATATAATGAGTAAGGAAAGGACAGTTTTCGGGCTTTTCCTACTTATGGCTAGCCAATTTTCCAGCACCATTTATTTAAGTTCTAGGGTACATGTGCAGCCCATTTATTAAATAGGATCCTTTCCCATTTCTTGTTTCTTCAGGTTGTCAAAGATCAGCATGGCTGTAGATGTCCGGGGTGGTATTATTTCTGAGGACTCTGTTTCTGTTCCATTGGGTCCTATATCTCTGTTTTGGGTAACCAGTACCTGCTGTTTTTGGTTACTGTAGCCTTGTAGTATAGTTTGAAGTCAAGGTAAGCCATGAATGCCTCCAGCTTCTGTCCTTTTGACTTTAGGGATTGTCTTGGCAATGCGGCTCTTTTTTGGTGTCCATATGAACTTTAAGCAGTTTTATCCAATTCTGGAAGAAAATCATTGGTAGCGTTGATGGGGATGGCAGTGTGAATCTATAAATAACCTTGGGCAGTTATGGCCATGTTTCAGATATGTTCTTCCTATCCATGAGCATGGTATGTTCTTCCATTTGTTTGTGTCCTCTTTTATTTCACTGAGCAGTGGTTTAAGGTGGCTTAAAAATTAGACATGAACCTTCTCAACTATATTTAATGTACGTCTCAGAAAGGAAGTGGCCATGTTCCGCATAAAGGTACCCACACAGCTTAGACAATGAGGCTAGTAGGGACCCCAGATGCGTGTATGCACCAATTTTCCTGAAAATTCAACTTGACTGTTTACATTTGAGTTTATACTTGACTTGGCTTATATTTCGTACAGCACCAAGCTGAGCATGAACAGGAAAGGGAAGCACTGAGGGGTGTACTTCCCTCGAAGCAGCAGTGTACATGCTGTGTTGTACCCTATAACGGCATTCCTCTCATCCCATAAGTCTTTGTGTCTTCATCATTCTGTAGAAATACACAAATGCAAGAGGAAAGGCAGAGTCCTTCCATGAAATAGTGATGCAATATGCTGACTAATTTTTCCAAAGTATCCTTAACATTTGAAACCTTCGAAAGAGTACTAGAGGTGGTCAAACAATGACTTTCAAATCTGTATTTTCTGACCCAGATTCTCTCTCTACTTCCTGTTCTGGATGTCTTCCCTAGAGGAAATCATTATGATATGCTTCTGGGCTCTCAAACTCAGAATGTCCAAGTGGACTCATTGTTCATGCCACAGATCTAGTTCTTCCCAATCATTCCATTTTTTGTAGTGTTTCTGCTCTCCTCTTATTTTTCTTTCTTTGAATTTTTTTTTTATTTTTTAAATTTTGTGGGTACATTGTGGTTGTATGTATTTATGGGGTACATGAGATATTTTGATTCAGGCATGCAATGTGAAATAAGCACATCATGGAAAATGGGGTTTCCATCTCTTCAAGCATTTATGCTTTGAGCTACAAACAACCTAATTACGCTCTTTACGTTATTCTAAAATGTACAATTATCTACTCTCCTTTTAGTTTCTCATCTTACAAACCTTTGAATCATGATGAATTTTTCAACTCTACTCATCCTTTTAATTAATCTGCCGCTAAATTTTATGCTTATATAATCTTTTCTTTCAATTTCAGTGTAATCATACTAGCCTCATGATAATCTTACCTGCATTACTATAAAAACCTCCTAAACAGTCATCTCCCTATTATGATATCTTAAATTTTCAGTTCATTATAAATACCATTAAATTTATCTTCTAAAATTTCTGCTCTTGTCATATGATAGCCTTGCTCAAAGCATGAAGGATAATGTCCAAATTCTGCATACAGGCATTTAAGAACTTCGTTGATCTGGTCCCAAGATTCATATCCAAACTCGATTTTTTTTTCTGTACAACGTGAACTATTACACTAAACAAAGTCATTACTGTCTCATGTATCCCCCTTCCTATGTCCATCTTGTTATGCTCCTTACTTACAAGAAATGTCTCTACTCATCCCATCTCTGTCCAATTCCTACCCATTTCTTAGGATACAATATAAATCCAATTTGCCATATGAATTATTCTTACCCATCTTTGCCCCACACTAATGTATAGATTTCTCTTGTGTTCAGATAAAATTAAGTACAATTTAACACCAAATTATTTTCTACTTCGTGTGTATTTGTTGTTCAAGCTAAATGGGTGCTTTTAGTGGCATTTTGTTTAGCCATCAAAGACCACAGGTGCTCTATAAATGCCTTTAATTACCTTATCTTTATTTTTCCATATGCCACCAACTCATCCTCTTTTATGGGAACTATTTCATCCGGTAACCCCCGTTTAATTGCTTTGCCTCATGCTTCTGTTTTTCCTCCATTAGATTGACTACTACTGGACGTGTTCCCTGGATTTCAATTTGGTTTTCCCATTTATTATTCCTTTTAACCCCCATTAACCCACCTCCCTGCCTGAGTCACACTCAGAATGTTCTTTCTAGGTCAATTGCATTGGCTTCTGCCTGCCTCCATGACAGGCAGAGGAGATGACAGTAGATTTTATGGCCTTTCACTTGCTCAAACTATATAGTGTCATGCTGTGACCATAGTAAAAGCAAATAATGGTTTTTTGATTGACTCACTGGTCCTGTAGAAAAGATTTTTGTTTTTATCAACACAGCTTTACCACCCCTACCTTATCCACAGATAATCCCTTACTTTTCTTTTTTTTTAAGTGTTTGATTTACTTTTTAATATTAGTCAATTTTCAAAGATAAACCTTGGCATTTTCATTTGCATTCATTCTAATTCATGCATAACAAATGTAACACAGAATTTCCTTCTTCTCTTGTTTTTATTTTTATCAAGGCTAAATTCATATAACATAAAATTAACCATTTTAAAGTGTATAATTTAGTAGCATTTAGTACATTCACAATGGTGTGCAATCATCACTACCTTAAAGTTTTAAAACATTTTTGTCACCTCCAAAGGAAACCCAGTATCCATTAAATAGTCTCTTCACATTTCCCTCCTTCCCCTAGCCCCTGACAAACACTAATCTGATTTCTGTCTCTAAGAATTTACAAATTCTAGATATGTCATATAAATTGAATTATACAATACAGACCTTTGTGTCTGGACTCTTTTACTTAACATCATGTTTTCAAGGGCCATCCACCCAGTGGATATGTGTCAGTAATTTTTTCCTTTTAAAATGCCTGAATGGTATTCCATTATATGGATATGCTACACTAGTGTGGTTTTCTTAATTTGATATTTGATTGATTATTGCTCTTGTACTGAAATATAATTGTTTTTGTATGTTGGTCTTGTATCCTACAACTTTACCAAATTTGTTTATTAGCTCCAATCGTCTTTTTTGTTTTGTTTTCTGTGGATTCTTTAGGATTTTCTATAGATAAGATCATTTCATCAGCAAATATTCTTGCCTCTTCCTTTTTAGTCTGAATGTCCTTTATTTCTTTACTTGCCTAATTGATCTTGCTAGAATTTACAATACAGTGTTGAATAGAGGTAATGAATGTGTGCATCCTTGTCTTTTTCCTGACCTTAGGGGGAAAGCTTTAGTTTTTTCACCACTGTATATGATGTTAACACTAGCTTTTTCATAAATGCCCTTTATGTGTTTGAGGAAGTTCCCTTCTGTATCTACTCTATTGAGTGATACTATCATGAAATGGTATTAGATTTGTTCGAATACTTTTTTCTGCACCAATTAAGATGACCATGTTTTTTCCTCTCTTCATTCTACTAATGTGATATATTGCATTGATTGGTTTTGTTTTGTTGAACCACCCTTGCATTTCAGGGACAAATGAAATGCAAGAATGGTACAACAAAAGAAACCACTTGGTCATGATATATGTATATGATATATATATATCATATATATAAGATGAGAATATATATCAGAAAACCACTTGGTCATGTTATATATACATAATCCCTCTGATATGCTGCTGGATTCATTTTGCAAGCATTTTGTTGAGAATTTTTACATCTTTATGCATATGGCATATTGGTCTATAGTTTTCCTTTTTTGTGATGTCTTTATCTGGCTCTGATATCAAGATAATGTTGACCTCATAGAATGAGTTGGAAGGTATTCCTTCATTTTTCGGAAAAGTTTGAGAAGGATTGGTATTAACTCTTCTTTAAGTGTGTTTGGTAGAATTCATCAGTGAAGCCATCTGGTCAGGGACTTTTCTTTGCTTGGAGGTTTTTGATTATTGACTCAATCTCTTTACTTGTTGTAGGTCTGCTCAGATTTTCTATTTCTCTTTAAACAAATTTGGTAGCTTCTGTGCTTCCGGGATCCCTTAC
Source organism: Rhinopithecus bieti (assembly GCF_001698545.2). Taxonomy (NCBI): domain Eukaryota; kingdom Metazoa; phylum Chordata; class Mammalia; order Primates; family Cercopithecidae; genus Rhinopithecus; species Rhinopithecus bieti. The sequence goes on from NW_016804356.1 coordinate 1,328,234, forward strand.
TATTATTCTTCATCACATTTTACTTTTTTCTTCCATCTTCAAAGATTAAATCAAGCTGAAGTTCCAAGAAGAGATGCTCCCTCTCTGAAAGTAAATCTAAATGGAAATATGCTAACAGAAGTAAGCCAATTTCTTCACTGAAACAAACCAAATAAGACAAAAGAATATCTCTTTCTTTCATATAATAAATACTCCTTAATTATATGTTCCCCATGCTTTAAAACAAAATTTAAAACAAATCCAACGATTTGACCTTTCAAAGCCTTTTCTAAACCTATTTTTTTCTAGAAAGATAAATTGTCCTGAAATTCTAGGTGAAAAAAGCATTCAGTAGTTATGCAATGAACTTTTGTTAGGGAACTCAGAATACAATTGCTCCAGTCCTTCTCATGTTGCCTCCCCTAGAAAATCTGCAGCACCTTTGTATGCATATCCAGATATATTCCTGGAAGAGCAGAAAGGATGTGTGTGTGTGTGTGTGTGTGTGTGTGTGTGTGTGAGCGAGAGAGAGAGAAAAGTAGACACTTTATTTGTGATTATTAGTCACTCTAAGAATAGGTAGAGTTTAGTCCAGACAGTACTACCCATACCCCAAAAACTGTCTTCCGATAACTTACATCTTCATCACTTTCTCTATATATTCATTACCTCTTATAACCTGAATCACTGAATTATCTTTTAACCTGTGCAGTCAACATAGTTATGTTCCTTCATTCAGAGAAAAAAAGAGATAAGTGCTGAGTTAACCACACACAGCCAGCTTCTTTTCCAAGTTCATTCATTCAGTAAACTTTTATTGAACACCTACTATGTGCCATGTGTTCATTATGTTGGACTTTGAATACACAATGTTTAACAAAACAGACATGTTCTGTCAAAGATTCAGCCCATGACTCCTTTTATCAAAGACTCTGTTCATGAGAATCTTACTTATACCACGTGCTGAGTTCAATAGTGTAGTTGAACAACAGTTGAAGGCTCACATACCCTTGGAAGTTAAATAGTAATTCAACAACGACCCTAGAGTTCTGCTCCCTGGGAAACATTTAACGGTGTTACCCAGGAAGTATCATGACACCTTACAAAGGGGCATCTGTTTGCAACTCCAACCCTGACAAAGAAGCAATTCTTCCTGCCAAAGGGAATAGAAAAATCCCTTCTCTTTGCCCCAGCACACCCCACACCACTGATCAAGCAGAGAATTCTGAATGCTTACAATAGACAGAAGGCTGCAGGGTCAACCAAACTCACAAGAGCCACCCCAGGGGTTAACAAGGAAAGCAGGAAGCCAACATTTTGCTGAACATATTGGGGGGAAGCAAAACCTTGAAGCCACTGACAGAGGCTGTACCCAGCACAATCTCAACAGTCAAGAGTGAGATAATCTAAGACAGCTAAGAGCACAAAAAGGAGAAAGCAGCCAATCTCAGGACCGACAGCCTGGGAAGAGAGTGGTCCTGGCTAAAGAAAAGATGACCAGCAGAGCCAAAGCCAGACAAGCTTGTTCCTGTTTTAGTAGTGTGGAATTGTGGCCAGCCCTAGGATTGAATTCTAGCTCTGCCACTATCCCACTGTGACATTATGTAGCTTACTGACCCTCTCTGAAACTTAGATGTTTCATCTGTAAAACAAGCTTACAACATTGTGAGAATTAGAGAAAATGAATATAACGTAGACATTCAATAAATAGCAGCTAGTTTTATTCTGAAGTATGTGTTCATTCCTCACAGATGAATTCCTCATTAGTCTTCTTAAAGTTCCAACATTATCTTTTGTTGTTAAGAGTCTGGTGTGAAATCAGGATGCCTACCTTACAGATTCCTTTTAAATGATTTATTTCTGCTTAAATGTGGTACACCTTATGATGCCCTTACTACATATTAATGATATATTTATCTGTATACCTGGCCAGACCCATGTCTCATTCATCTTTGTCCCCAGTGGCTGTGGTAGTTTTTGCACATAGTAGGTATGCTACATATAAATATTTAACATTCTGTATGTCTTTCTTTTTATTACTTCATGCTACATTTTCATACATCTTTTAACTTAAAAAGTCATACCATAAGGCCGGGTGCGGTGGTTCGCACCTGTAATCCCAGCACTTTGGGAGGCCGAGGCGGGCAGCTCACGAGGTCAGGAGATTGAGACCATCCTGACTCACACGATGAAACCCTGTCTCTACTAAAAATACAAAAAATTAGCCGGGCATGGCAGTGGGCACCTGTAGTCCCAGCTACCTCGGGAGGCTGAGACAGGAGAATGGCATGAACCTGGGAGGCGGAGCTTGCAGTGAGCTGAGATCGCACCACTGCACTCCAGTCTGGGCGACACAGCGAGACTCTGTCTCAAAAAAAAAAAAAAAGTCATACCATAAGAAAAAAACATAAGAAGTGTATTTATATGGATGTGTATGGACACGTATGCACACACGTGTGTGTCTTATGTGTAGAAAATAAAACCACCCCTATTAATACTTGAGTACACATCCTAAGGATTTGTGGAGAATACCTTTCTCATTTATTAAATGGAATATCTACAAATGGAGTTCATAAAAATATGTATATATGTTAAATGCCAATGATAGTAAAAGCACATAAAGAAGACTCTTCTCCTGTGCTTCAAAAATAAAATGTAGTCGTTTAATTTGTGTAGCAGTTGTTGATTTATCACCTAAAAAGTATTTAGTACAAAAAGGTCTGAAGAAATTAGGATTCAAAACAGCAGGCAGCTACCCAATTGTGGTCAATGTGGACATTAATCACAGTGCTTTATTTCCTAATCATTATTGCTAATTTTAGTCTTCAGGCTTATATATAGCAATTTTAAAAACCCAAAAATTCCATGAGTTCTTTTGTTAAAACTCAGCGTTGCCCATGATGATCTCACTGTTAATTATTTTTTAATAAGTAGCTTCACTCCAAGCATCCAAGAACCTGTCTGAGCTGCCAATGTTAAAAGATAGAAATTGCAGAAAGAGTAGCAATATCTCTCTGGAATCACAGAATTATCAAGGCTTCCAAAATGAAAGGCTTTAGAGGTCAACGGCCTCAACTTCCTTCCCTGTGAACTGCATTCCTTCACCATGATATTTACAGGAGATGTTTCAGGCTCATGCTCCTAATAGGCTTCCCCATTTGCCGAGCAGTAGCTGCACCCAGTGTCGAGGGTCTATGCTGGAATCTCCTTAACACCACAAACATCAAAGTATCAAAACCACCTCAGTAGCTAAAAGGTGCATATATATGTGTCACCACTGCCAGTGCCCTGCTGGGAGTTCACTAGTTGGCTCCATTTCGTCCTCCCTTGCTCAGTTCATCACCAGCAGCCATCCACGGTCCCACCATGCATTCTTCAGTCTTAGGAGTTATTTTTCTGAGCTGTTGAAGTTACCTATTCAGAGTAGATCTGTGGGATTGGTAGGGTAAGTCTTGAATATGACTCCAGCTAGACAAGAAACAGAAGATGCCAAGCTGGCTTCCTGAATGGACCATCTTGAAGGGCAGTACAGTGGTGGTTAAGGTGTGGCCTCTGGAGTCAGGTTGGCTGGTTGACATCCGGGCTTCAGCACTTATTACACCTTGGGTATATCACTTTTTGTGCCTCTGTTTTCTCTTCCAGAAAATGGAAATAATAAGAGCACTTATTGGATTATGTGAAGATTAAATGAGCTAATACTCATAACACACTTAGACTGCAAGGCATTTAGAATATATTTGATAATAATACTATCTCCTATTAGTCTCTCATCGGGTAGAACTAAAGAAGAAACTAACTCCTAACACAGCTTCTGCTGTGTAGGCAAGTTGTGGTGCTGGCTGTTCAGGTTGACCTCTGAGACCTCACCCTGTGAAACCTATTCCAGGCTTTCTGCTCCGCACTTCTCCCAGCCTAGGAATGAGTGAGAAGGGGCAGCTAAAAACTAACTCTGAAAGTCTGCGTCAGAATGTTCGCTCTTTTGCCAAATTTACCTGCTTTTGTTTTCTCTCTCTCTTTTTTTTTTTCTTTTGTTTGTTTGTTTGTTTGTTTTGAGACAGGGCCTCACTGTGCCACTCAGGTTGCAGTATAGTTGCTCAGTCATAGCTCACTGCAGCCTCTTGGGCTCAAAGGATCATCTTGCCTCAGCCTCCCAAGTAGTTGGAATAACAAGGGTGCACCACCACGCCCAGCTAATTTTTAAAACTTTTTTGTAGAGACAGGATCTTGCTTTGTTGTCCAGGCTGGTCTCAAACTCCTGGCTTCAAGAAATCCTCCTACCTCAGCCTCCCAAAATGCTGAAAATAAAGACATAAGCCACAGTGCCCAGCCTCTTTCTTTCTTTTTTTTTTTTTCCACTTAACTTTAGACTATAATTTTTGACTCTCAGATTCGGTAATAATATCTTTTATATTAGTATAGTTAGTGCCTGTAATTATCTGGGAAGGATAATGAAGGCCCACATAAGAGAATGAATGAACAAATCCCATGAATAAAGGGGAGGTAAACGGAATTGATTAATATTCCTTGTAACAATATTCCATCATATAAATCCAGAACTACACTTCTTCTTAGAGATTTATACTAATATCTTATTCTTCGAACCTACTTAATCTTGATTTATTTTTTTTTTTTTTTTTTTTTTTTTTTTTTTTTTTGCTATACTGAATGAGATACACAAATTCCATTTGAATGCAGCACAAATTATTGGCTACATATGTTTTTAAGTTGGATCTTGAAACAAACAGGAAGATTAACAAGACTGCCTGTCTCTGTAATGTAGAGTCTCAACACACAACTCTAGGGCTGGCATGTGTACTGAAATTTCATGATATAGCTCAGCAGAGCAGAAATTAACTCAGTGAAGGAGGCGAGCATTCAAGAGTTCAGAAGAAAAGTAAAACTGAAGAAAGAACCTGAACATTTGACCTCACTCAAATCAACCACAAATAACACTGACTAAATTCTGTCATGCAAACTTAAAAATTAATAATTTAGAGCCTGAAAATCAACATCTTGTTACACGTACATAGAAATTGTGGAATCACATGGAAATAAAATAACACCCATAGCAAGGGAGCTTAGAAAGTATATTTAGGGCATTGGAAATTTACTTTCAGATGGAACATGAGAATTCATTTAAAATTGTTCATTGACAGCTTGTAAATAATTTTTCCTATCTTTATCTGTGTGGTACAGATGGGAGGCTAACATCTTCCAAATTCATTTCTCAGTTATACATATGTGTAAATTAACCTGTGAAAACTATAAATTTTATTCATGTGTTTTATTAAATTCTGTCACAACTGTTATTAGTACTGATTTTATATTGTCTAGTACTTGTAGAAATTGACAATGTAGGCCTGTGAGTTAGTCAAAAGACTTTTAAATGTCTGATCAAGTGTCAGCAAACTAATGAAAATGCCTGAGTATATAAATATCCATGCACATACACACCACTAGCATTTTTATTCATGTAAAAATGTATTCAATTTAGAAAGTATTGAAGTATTCCATACGTTGTGTCAGCCTCTCTGGAACTCCTCTTCTCCTGATGACAGTGACAGTCTCGCTGTCTGTCTGTTTAGGTATCAGTCTAGTGGACTCAGATACAGTGTCCTTTTCCCATCCCATACACATCTTCCAAATTTATGTGAGGACAGAATGTTGGGCTTTCTAAGACAGTAGAGGCCTTCAAACTGAAAACCACTTTGTAATCTTCCTCCTGCCCATAATTTTCCTTTTTAGAGAGTGCCCTCCCACTCTCCTAAGTTCTAATAGAGCTCAGTTTCACTTCTGAGAAAGTAATCATTCTTTGGTCTTCCTTATGTTTCACCACTTGTATCTAATCACAGTAGATTCATGGAAACTTGATGATAAAGAGCAAAAACAAGCAAAGTGACCACAGTAAAGGTAGGCATAATGCTCATTGTTGAAAAGAAAAATTTTCAGAACCTTTTTTCTTTAAGAATTATACTTAGTAGAGTTGAATTATTTTTACAAAGTATTAACAACTTTTCCAATCCTGTTTTACATGCATTTTCCTGAAAACTCTAAAGAATCTAAATTTAAACCACTGTGATATTAAGGAAGAAGAATTATATTTACTGTATCTTGTGCTTCAAGCATGTAATTGGAAAGAAAAAGGCATCAAACATGACAATAATGACAAGGCATTCAGGCATTTAATTGGCATATTTGAAAGTTGTGACTTATACTGGATTAGCTGTCCTACACCTTATTGTTGGTAAAGCAAAGGAAAACCAATTACAATGTGTAATCTATACCAAATTGGAACATATTCACTTAATAAATACTCGATTTTGGCACTTTCCTAGTAGATTTAGTGTCTGGATTTGGGGGAGAGGTGGAACCCCTCTCCCCCAATGATTTTTTGTCTAGATTTTTTTGAATAGATTTTTTGTCTAACTAGAGAAATAATGGTATTCAACAAATACTGAGAACCTGTATTTGTTATGCACAGTGCTGGCAGCTATAGATGCCACAGTGAAGAAGACAGAGCTCACCCTCTAGTGAGGAGAGAAATCAGGAAAAAGACATCTTCAAAAGAGTATAATAAAGGGCTATGATAGGGAAAAAATGATTTTTCAACTGGTCGAGAGTGGTAACATTCTCTGAGATAGGCAACATTGGGAAATGGAAGTGTGCTTACTGGGGAGTGCAGGAAGATGTATCCAGTTTGAGAGCAGCTCCTTTGAGATACCCAGGGGATATTCAAATGGAGATGTCTGGTGGACAATTGATTTTGCAAATTTTAAAGCTAAAGAGATACTTGAGCTGAAGAATAAGATCTAGGGAATTACCAGCTTTTGATCATTGAATCCTCAGGACTGGCTGAGTTCAACAGGGGAGAGTATACAGAGAGAGAAAAATAGAGGGCCCATGAAAGAAACCTTAAGAGTCACTACCATTCAATGGGTGTGCTGGGGAAGAGAAGCCTGCGGGACAGCCTAAAACGGGCATTATCAGTGGTGAAAGACTCTGCCGACATGTCCCCACAGTCCAGAGGGAGCAGGGATCGCCCTGCTAATTTAGATAGTCATCTATTACATCTGCTTGGAATTCATAGAAAATTTTATCAGATAAATTTGGTTTCTAGTGTGAAACATAAGATTTATCAAATTGGGACAAATATCTAATTATTCATTTACCAAGACTTTATAACCAAGGAACAAGTACTGTTTTGTTTAGGTATCAGTCTAGTGGACTGATAGTGATCAGTACCTATCAATAACGATAGGTACTGTGGTGTGTAAGGTTTTTTTGTACCCTTCCTAAACATTGTCAGGACATTTACCAATAAACATCAATTTAAATTAATGTGGTATATTTTATAAGAATGTATAATATAAAAATCATTAAACATTATTTTATTAGTTTCAAATTGATGTGAGCCCCTCAAGTATTTTGATGACCCAAGTATACAGTATTATTCTTCATACTCTTTAGATGAATCAAAATCTATTCATTTGTCTTAAGACCCAGGGAATATTTGAGACCAGTGGGTAGAATTAGGAAGAGATTCATTCCAACCAATATAGAAGATAAATTTCTAACAGTAAGTGTTGCCAAAGATAAAAGGCTAAGTTCCCTATTGTTTTCATAAACCAGCAACTATTTGGTAAGTATGTACTATGTGCCTACAACTATTATAAGTTCTGGAGAAAAGGTATGAACAAGATAGACAGCGCTCCTGCACTTGCAAGGCTTCCATTCTAATTGAGGGAGACAGAATATAAACACAATTAAAAATCTAAACATGTAAGAAAAAAATATCATGTAGTAAATGCTATTGAGAGAACTGAAAAAGAATGCTGTGATTATACATGGCTTGTTAGATGCTGGTAGAAAAAAAAAATCCCCCAAAAATGGAGAAATTGATGATTTAGTAAGAGAGATGTTTAATTAGGAATGAAGTTTTTAAAAAATTAAAAGAGATTGGATCCAAATCCCAGGTTGAAGAATTGGCCTTTATAGAACAACCTCATCATAATAACAAAAGAGAGGAACTATTTGCTCCTGAGAACAGATTATGTGCATCTCTTCCTAACTCCACTTGCAGAGGCTTCATGTTGGTCTCCTGAAATTAGTATTTATACCATTGAAATTGGCAAATGATAGAAATAAGGGCTTTTAATTTTTTTGGACTGCTGTTATACATTTACCAACACATTAATGGAAACTATACGAATAGGTTGACATAGTTCATCATAGGAAGATGGGTCATTTACTGCCTCGTATTTACTTATTTCTGTGAAGTATACTGCAAGGTAATTAGCAAAAGGAAAACTGATTATAGTGTATAATATGACATATAGGAGTGACATATAGGAGATTTGAGGCATTTAAATAAAATCTGGGTAGTTGCTGTTAATCAAGACCATGTAGATTTGTGTATCTGGTAAAATTTTGAACTAGATGATACCAACAGACCTACCAAACTCTAAGACGATATGATTTTTATCATAAAGGTGATTGCTAAGAAACAACAAATTCTACTTTTTGTCTTGAGTTGTGTAAATATGAATATAAGAATCACTTGCCACTTTTCTTATTTTAGTTATCACTACTATTCAGTTGCACACTAAGTTTCAGTTTGAAAAGTCTGTAATTCTGTGATTTAGAACTTGACTGCAATTTGGAAAAACCAAAAAACCAACTCAGAGATATAAATAAGATATATATATACCTGAACAGTTGACATTATGAAACTGGTATAAAAGCTTTAATTAGAAAACATCTTGGGCTAGTTCCATGTGTTTTGTTTTTTGTTTTTTTTTTTTTTTGTTTGTAATTAATTTTTTAAATGATTAGCCTTTGTAGTTACTCTGTTATGTTCCTTTGGCTCCACATTGCAGCGCAAGTACTACAGGGCAGTTGAATATTTATTATTAGAAGACTTTTAACAAGTGATCAGATAGGTGAAAACTTCAATACCGAACTCTTACTAGATGAAAACATTGAAGTTTTATCAACATAAAATTTGTAGAATATTTATTATTTCATCAACACTATCTAGATGATCTTTATTCCTCAGTCACATACATTGCACGGAGGCAGGAGGCAAAAATGTAATACACAATAGTGTTTCATGTGGCTTGTGGACAGTAGATGCAAATACTGAAAAGTTCATCTGTGCTGGGCTCTATCTTCATGCTTCATGATAAAGCCAGAGAAACATTTGTAAAGAGATCATTTTAGCCACTCCAGTTGTAAAATATTTCTTTAATCTCTTGTGACTTGCTTATGAGAGGGCTCCTTTGCAGGGAGACACTAATGTACTTGATATCCCTGCCAGATCACCAATAGTTGAGTCTTAGGGCATTTCAAAGAGAGACAATCTCCTCTCTTCTTCCCTGAGTGGAGAACATAATTTTACTCCTATCCTAGAACCAGAGCACCAGCTGCCTATCACTGTATTGTAGTGATGATATCCCCCAATTTTTATCCCAGTTTCAGGTCTAATGTCATAGTCTGCATCTGGTCTACCCCAAGAAGATTTTTTCCTAGAAAGGACCCCATAAAACTCTTTGTATCACTGCCCCAACTCCTGATAGAAGATGTGCCAATTTGTAAACTAGGTGACATTTCATAAACAGAGCAGGATGTTTTGGCAGGAAAATTTGAAGTTTATGCAGCATGTTCAGAAAGTGGATTTTATCACTTGAGCAATGAGAGCTGTATCTTTTCATAGCTATTTCTAACTAAAAAATGCAAACTCTGGAAGTTATTATAGGAAGTTGCCTCTAATTGCTGTTTTGCCCTCTCTCTTGCTTGTGTGGCTCCCCACTTTATGGAAATGGGAATAGTGATAGCTACTGTGGTGTGTATTTAGCCTGTGCTTTAAGGGTCCAGAAACAGTTCAGTATGTCAGGGATTAACTTTAATGCAGTTAAGATAAGTTCAAAGGGGATTCAGTAGAAGGAACAAGCTTAATGTTCTCTAAGATTGCAAAGGTATCGTGAGGGAAGATTCTATTATTGTAATTTAGCTTTTAAGGTCTCAGGGGCCTGAGTGTTTTCCATATCCTAATTGCTTGCATACTATTTCTAGAACAATTCATGAATGGACTGTGTGAATTAGTATCTGTGAGGAATCTTTCAAAATATAAGTCATAAGGGTCTGGACCTTCCTTTCAGTATGCATGTGAGTCTCACTGTCACTAGAAGGTGTTAGCCACACCCCTGTGAGCAGATATTTAGGTAATCCCCCTTATTTTATTGAATGTAGGATGTACTGATGCTGACATTTTCTTTAGCTTATCAAACGATTTTCACATAACTATAGGTTGACAGTGATTGTACGATTGCATTGCATTGCAAGATAAACCTTGTTTCAGAGAGGTTAAAAAGTGAAAATATGTGCAGCTAAAAATCAATGGAATAAAGTGATGAGAGAGAATTTCCTAGACTACCCTAACACATTTACAGATTTGATAAATAGCCTTTGAAGAATTGTTGCTGATAGTTTGGCATTGTTAATGCAATTTGTAGTCTTCAGATGTGTGTTTGATCAACTGGAATGAAAAGAAAGAAGGGTACACTGTAATCTCTGGAATTTCTTCATTGTGCAACGGAGCTTAAATCCTTAATATGGGATGGACATTCACCACCATCATTCATCCTACAAAAGAAATTAATTAACTAAGTAGAAAAATATTCCTTTAAATATTGGAGGCAATGTTGTTACCCTCTTATCCCTCAATTACAATGTGTGAAGTCTTGTTAGTATTTTATTGAAGATGCTTTTATAGCTCTTTGTGATTCATTAAGCCCCAAAGCAATTTCTATAATATACTATGGTAGGTGCTGAACTGCTGCTTGAGTTACTCTTTGGAAAAGCCCATTATGGAGCAGCTTTAACTGTCTCTAGCCCCAGGAAGACCAATCTTTACAGGTTGATTTCTTCAAACTGATGAAAGTTCTGCCTGCTTAGAATGCTAGCTACTCCATTCTAAACTCTTGTTCTAGAGAAGTTTCTCAAACTTAACTTACTGACATTTGGAACTAGATAATCTATGTAGATGGGAGCTGTCCTGTGCACTGTGGGTGTTTAGCAGCATTGTTAGCCACTAGGTACCAGAGGCACCCATCTCCACAAAAGTGACAACCAAAAATATCTCTAGACATTGTCTAATGTCCGCTGGGGCACGAAATTGCACCTTTGGTTGAGAATCATTGTTCTTGAGTGCTCTTTTCCGAGTTAAATACGCCCTGAGAGAATAAGGATCAGATGTTTTGAGAATTAATTCTCATCCATGTGATTATAATGATCAAATATGAAACCAAAGGATAAATTAGTCAGGGGTTATAGAAAAGCCATAAAAGCAGTAAAACAGATGCTTTCAGGTTTTGGACTCAATATCACAACATGAAGCTACACTATGAGATAACTAAGTGTCAGGGGTGAGTTTGAAGTCAAGTAGGATAGCATATACCTGTCGCACTCTAGGACATTTTCTGTAAAGAGAAATAAAACCTTTAGAAATGTGAAGAAACTTCCAAAAGAATACAAAATCTGCTTTCTTTATTTTGACTCTGTCTTGATCCTGTATATGTTTTCGGAGATGTTAAAAAAAACAAAAAACAAACAAACAAAAAAAAAAACAGCAGCAAGTTTTCAACAAGACAGAGAATTTAAACAAAGAGAAACAATAAATTCCGTGGTGTAATTCAATAAAAATATTATTATAATAACATTATTGTTTCTCCATTAATGGTTTGTCCATCACATGAAAATATTTGTCACCCAGATGCTTGTCCACAAGTACATTTTTTTGGTATATAAATAGCCTGTTCTTTAGTAACTCAATAGTTAAGCCAGGATTGACTGTGGTTTCTCATTTTATTTAAGATTTCTTTTTACAGCAACTTTAGTTTCACAGCAAAATTGAGGGGAAGGTATAGAGATATTTCATATGCCCTCTGTCCCTACACTTGCATATCCTCCCACATCGACATCCCACTCTCCCTAATGCTGTGGTGTGAAAAACTAAGTTTGTCATCTCCTCCAACAATCAGTGCCCACTTGGCACCAGTATGGAATGGCATCATGTCTCCCAAAGACTGTTATAATAGCCTATTTACTACCTCCCTGCTTCCACATTGTCCCTAAGGTCTTTTCTCCACACTATAGCAGACAAAAAGATCCTGTTAACATCACAGCATCATGTAACTCCTCTGCTTACAGCCTTCAGTGGCTCCGCATATGATGTAGAGGAAAAGCTAAAGACCATACAATGGTCTGCAGGGCCCCACCTCTCTGGTTTCATCTCGTATCACTCTCTCCTTTGCTCGCTCCTCTCCAGCTGCATTGACCCCTTTGGTGTTCTTAGAACATACCATTTTTGTCTCAGGAATTTTGCATCTGCTGTTTCTTTTCCCAGTAATGCTCTTCCAAAGATATATAAGCATATGACTGCCTTGTCTTCTCCAAGTCTGCGTTAATGTCACTTTCCGGTGAGGCCTGCTCTGACTTCCTTATATAAAGTTGCTATCACACTCCCTCCCCATTCTACTGCCTTTCTCTTTATCTTTCTCTTATTTTTTTCCTCAAAACATGTGTCTTCTAATATATTAATTCCTTGTTTTGGTATGTATCCTTCACTCCTCCTAAGAACACAATTGAATGAAGACATACGTTTTACTGTTTTTTTCTCCTATTATATCACAAAAGCTTCATAAGGGCTATTGATGTATACTTATTAAATGGTTCTATGATAAGTTTCAAGGTAGTCTAGTGGCATCATTTGAAACTCATGAAAATAAGTAATGGATATTATAATCAAAATTTATTTTCAAAGTGTAAAATTCAAATAAGTTCATGAAGTTTCAAGATATCTTGAGGACCGAGTTTCAAATTATATTGAATATGGTCTGGTTTTTTTCTCTGTTTCCCCAAGAAACAAAGAAATCAGATATGGAGAGGAATAATGGACAACTCAAGGAATTTCCCAGTATGAAATATGAAATATGGAATTTATTGAATGGTTTTAAATCATGATTTTGAAGTATATATATACTTTATAGGAAAATATCAATCATTAGATTATTAACTTTTGGCTTTAATCAAATTGAGGAAAAGAAATGTATCTAGAATTTATCATGTATTTTGTAAATTTACACTTTAGAAATGTATGTAAAATTTATTATTTCAAATATTTTATTATTTGAAAAACATTCTGAGAAGATAACCAATTTATTTCATCTATAGATGATATATATAAGAGAGACCCCCTTGGCCTACAGTTTATCTTATTAGGGAAAATGAGACAGTGCCTGGCTTCCCCAGCCATGTGGGACACTGCCCAAGAAGCCTGCCTATTTCTCACCCCACCCAGAACACTGAGGGGATAAACACAGCTAAACAGTCTGTAGGCACTAGGAGCAGTGAAAAGGGGCATGGGCTCACAGCATCCCAGGTGCAGAACTCAACAACAGGCTACAGATTCTAACTACATGAGAGACTTCATGAAAAGGCTCATTCAAAAATCTCAGAGGATATATCACCTGCAAACCCCTTCCAACCTAGCCGATCCGTGCTTCCAGTACTCTGCATGTCCCATATAGCTGACATCCTGTGTGTGCACTAACTGATGGTGCTTGTGAGCCTCTGAAGATTGTGCATGAGTTCATACAGACAGGCTTGACTCTGCTAGGTTGGAAGAAGGTGCCTAACCGGGAACACTTCAGAGCACTACCCTAGGAAAAATAAACAGGAGGCTCTCAGCCCCAACCTAGCTTTTCAGGATTTAGAGAAAACATGCAATCCTAAGAATACCCTTCCAAAAGGAAAAGGGGAGTAGAGCAGGTGCACTTACAGAAAAAGTCTGAGACCTCCAAGTCTTTAGCCAAGCTAATGGTAGAAGTCTTTCTCTTCCAGAACCAGTCAATAAAGACTGGAAGAGGTGACTGCTTCTTCAAATGCAAAAACAACAATGCAAGATTTCAAAGAACATACATACAAGAAAAATCAAGGAAACATGATACCACCAAAGTAATATAATAATTTTCCAGTGACAACCACAAAGAAATGGAGCTCTATGAACTGCCTGGCAAGTAATTCAAAATAATTGTTTTAAGGAAGTTTAGCAAGCTATAAGCAAGCACAGATAACTCAATGAAATAAGGAAAACAGTATATAAATAAAATTATAAGTCTAACAACAAGATAGAAATCATGAAAAAGAACCAAACAAATTCTGAAGCTGAAAAATAGCAGTAAATGAAATAAGAAATACAATAGAGAGCTTTAATAGCAAGCTAAATTAAACAAAAGAAAGAATTTGTAAAACGACAAGTCACTATTCAATCAGAGGAGAAGAAAAAGAATGAAGAAGAGTGAATAAAGCTTCTAGGATTTTAGGACACCATGAAGCACACCAATATACAAATTATGGGAGTTCCAGAGGAAGAGAGAGAGAGAAAGAATGTATATAGGCTGAAAGTGAAGGGATGGAAAAAGATATTCCATGCAAATCACACCCAAAAAGGAAAAGAGATGGTTACACTTATATCAGACAAAATAGACTTTAAGTAAAAAACTATGACAAGACCAAGAAGATCATTATATAATGACAAAGGATGTAACAATTATATATGCACCCAATGTTGGGACACCTAAATATACAAAGCAAATATTAACAGAATGGAAGAGAGAAATAGACAGCAATACAATAGTATTAGGGGACTTTAGTAATCCCCGTTGAAAAATGTATAGATCATCCAGACAAAAAAATAAATAAGGAAACAGTGGGAGGAATAACACTATGGGCCACATGAACCTAACAGACAAATACAGAACATGCCATCCAGCAGCAAAAGAATACAAATTATTTTCAAGGACACAGGGAACATTCTCCTGCTTAGATCATATGTTGAGCCACAAAATAAGTCTCAACAAATTTAAGAAGATTGAAATCATATCAAGTATCTTTTCTAGCCACAATGGTATAAAAAGACAAAGCAATAAAAGAAAAACTGGAAATTTTACAACTATGTGGAAATTAAACAACATATACCTAAACAATCAATATGTCAAAGAAGAAGTCAAAAATGACACTTAAAAATATCCTGAGACAAACAAAAGTGGAAAGACTATAGGATGCAGCAAAAGCATTTCTAAGAGGAAAGTTCACAGTGATAAACACCTGCATAAAGAAAAAAGAAAGATCTCAAATAAACAACTTTAAACCTCGAAGAACTAGGGAAAAAAGAATAGACTAAGCATAAAGTAATTACAGAAGGAAGGAAGTAATAAAGATTAAAGCAAAAATAAATTAGAGACTAATAAAATAAAAGTGATTGACAAAACAAAAGTTGTTGGTTTTTTGAAAAGATTGACATTTAGCTAGACTATTTTTCAGAAAAAAAGAGAAGACTCAAATAAATAAAACCATAAATTAAAGGAGAGACATCACAATTGATACCATAGAAATACAAAGAATCATAAAAGACTACTGTGAACCATCATACACCAATAGATTGGATAAACTAGAAGAAATGGATGAAGTCCTGGAAACACAGTATTGGCATTGTTGCTGAATTTGTCAAAGAAATTTTTCTGTTATTTTATAAAAATATTCCAAACTTTATAGCAGCATGATTTATAATCCTTTGGGTATATACCCAGTAGTGGGATGGCTGGGTCATATGGTACATCTAGTTCTAGATCCTTGAGGAATTGCCATACTGTTTTCCATAATGGTTGAACTAGTTTACAATCCCACCAACAGTGTAAAAGTGTTCCTATTTCTCCACATCCTCTCCAACACCTGTTGTTTCCTGACTTTTTAATGATTGCCATTGTAACTGGTGTGAGATGGTATCTCATTGTGGTTTTGATTTGCATTTCTCTGATGGCGAGTGATGATGAGCATTTTTTCATGTGTCTGTTGGCTGTATGAATGTCTTCTTTTGAGAAATGTCTGTTCATATCCTTTACCCACTTTTTGATGGGGTTGTTTGTTTTTTTCTTGTATATTTGTTTGAGTTCTAAAGACACATGCACACGTATGTTTATTGCGGCACTATTCACAATAGCAAAGACTTGGAATCACCCAAATGTCATCTGTGACAGACTGGATTAAGAAAATGTGGCACATAAGACACCATGGAATACTATAGCAGCCATAAAAAAGGATGAGTTTGCAATCCTTTGTCAGGGACATGGAGCAGCGGAAACCATCATTCTTAGCAAACCTATCACAAGAACAGAAAACCAATACCCGCATGTTCCACTCATAGTGGGAACTGAACAATGAGATCACTTGGACTCGGGAAGTGGGAACATCACACACTGGCCTATCATGGGGAGGGGGAGGAGGGAGGGATGTATTGGAGTTATACCTGATATAAATGATGAATTGTGGGTGCTTAGACCGAGTTGTGGGTGCAGCACATACACATGGCACAAGTATAGCAGATGTATACAAACCTGCACGTTATGCACATGTCTCTAGAACTTAAGTTATAATTAAAAAAATAAAAAATAAAAATAATATATCCAAACTAATAAAGCATTTGAAAAATTTTAGCTGAATTTTCAGAAAGTTTCTACCTTCCCTTTTGGAGAAACCTGCCATTACCTCATTTCATGGACATCTTCCTTACAATCCCCAGCTACCTTTCAGACATTGTCATGTTAGCCCTATGAACCATGGTACCAGCTGCATACCAACACAACCTAAAATTAAAATACTATTTTCTCAATTTGCTAAAAAAGTTTCATGTACCAAGAAAAGCTAGTACTGCACTGATATTAGGAATAAGAAAAAGCTTGGGTTTATATCCTCTGGTCTAGCCCTAAAAATGCACAGCCCTAATTGAAGATATTCATCTTCATTCCTTCTTCTACATGACTCAACGTGAGACTCAAAGATCTGAGGAAATAACTGCGCTGATTTTTAGAAAGAATCTGAAACAGTGATTAAGAGCCAGATACTCTGGGGTGAAGCCAGCTTTGCCATGTACTTGTGCAACTTTAGACAAAATCTAATCCCCGTGTCCAAATCTCTTCACTTATAAAGTAGTGATAATCAAAAGTACTTACCTTTAGGGTTGTAATGAGGATTAAATAATTGAATACTTGTAAAACACTCAGAAGACTGCGTGGTACATAGTAAGTGCTGTATAAAGATTTGTACATAAATTAATTTTATAAACTCAGAAATGGTCACAAGGTACTAACCCTAAGTTATAAATATGGATAAAGGATTTGGATTATCTAATTTGAATAATTATAACTGTATTTTATGGCAAACCTATTACTTTCACTGCAATTATTCTTTAGACCTCATGGAAGGCCTGTAAAACACCAGTAGATTCTACTGAAAATTGACTAGGAGTGTAAGAGAGAGAGAGACTGTGTGTGTGGGGAGGGAAGAGGGTGGGGACGGGGTATCTGGGGGTATCTAATAAAGGTGCAAAATGAAAAAAAATAGCCCTCAAAAAGTAGACTGAATTAGGAGTTGAGAAATAGGAGTTGGGATAGTAGATAAAACGTGGTGATTCCTATGGTAAGGCATGGGAAAACGTTATAGAGTACCAAGGTGCTATATATAGAGTACCAAGGTGCTCTACCAGAAAATCTCAAAGATGACTTTGTGCAGAAGGTGATGACATGAAGTATGAGAGGGAAAGAGGAAAATTAATTAAAAAGTAGGTTTCTGATCACCTTGTTATGAGTCACAAACAATAAACCAAAGCACTGTACTTGTTTATACAATTTAATACAATTATGATTATACAAATTATAATAGTTATAATTTGCAGTATAAAAAATTGAAAGATAGAAAATGCATTATCCCAGGCAGAAAATAATTAGGTTTTGAAATAACAGAAAATAGCACCGACTCTTATGAGAGATCAAGGTGATACTTATTTGATTCTGTAGCTTTGGAAAAAGAAGTTGCTGTTAATTAGATTAAATCTCTTAGTTCTACCCATTTACTTCCAATGATCCAAGCACTTAGGGATATACTTGAATAAGATTAGTGTTTGCATACTACCTTGCCCATAGTAAACAAATATTTTATAAATATGTATTTATAAAATTAACAGAAAAATCCTTATATTGAGAGCCCAAAAGGGTCTTAAACAAATATTTTTCAAGATAGTATTAATATACCAAATTATCCAATTAGTAATCATAACAGTTACAAAAATTATCTACTTCAGAATTATTTAGTTAGATATTTAGAATATATTTGGAATACAGTTAGATTTATACAGTTAGCTATCTAGCAAAGCCTTTTGGGGTAAAATATTTTCAAGGACCTCTGACTAAACAGAAAATGTGTCCCCTTCATCACATTGCTGAACAAAGATATAAAGTAATCACTAATTATTATAACATTAGCTATGCATGACTAATCATATAGTTAGATCAGTTGGAAGTTATATATTAACTGGTTCTCAGTTAAGCATTGCTATTCTATTTATTCATGCAAATTGTTATTTTAATTAAATACACAACCATAGTAAATCACAATAAGTGGTCTCAGGATCTACATGAACTAGTAGTTACCAGAATTTAGTATATATTAAATACAACTAATATTGGTATTAAAAGAGGAAGAAAATTTGTATTTGTGGACTTTGCAACTGTGAATCAAATATTTTTACTTGTTATTAAGATGGTGCCTGCCAACAATCTGTTCAGAAATACCCATTAGAGTTATAAAGTAAAAATTTATTTTAGCTTATTAATGGAAAGCTAGTGAGTGAAAAGCATGGTTTCTGTCTCTACCTCTCCCTGCATCCTATCCCATTATAGATACTAAATGTTTTTGTTTACTTTAAAAAAAATGTTTAATAAATGTTCCAATTTGTTTCATGTAAGGAAAAGGTTAAATAGAAGTATGCTTATAACATAAAATGGCTAGTTAAGAGGCAAGGGGCCATGTCTGGACTGAAAAACATTTTGATGCAACCTCCAGAGAAGATTTTCTCAAAGAATAACAAGCATATGACTTAACCAAATAGTCCATCCAGAGTTCAATTTGTTCAGAATTGTATAGACTCGGGTATCTCAAAGGAGCTTACTACATCCTGTTTGGGACATATGTAAATGATATTCTGGCAAATGCATTGATAAACTGAACAGTACTTGATGAAAATATTAAGCCAAAGACATGAAGGACCAGGGAAGAAAAATCAAGCTTTATCTGTTTTTTAAGAAATACAATTTTTTTTAAGAATTTGGATTCTGACTGTTTTTTAATACTGGGAAATCTGACATTAAATGTGATGAATAGTTGCATATTTGTGATAATGTGTATAAAATACATTATCAAATTATTTTAAAACAGTTTTCTTCAATAGAAAAGGCAAAACTGTAATATATCACCTTCTGAAATTATTTTTGACTGGGTTTCAAGGCAAGTAGCCAGCATGGGACCTGACACTGGAAGTATATTTTCCAAAATTACAGACACGTAACAGCCTTAAGCATCTTGCCCAGGACTGTGGTCTGGACTTGCCAGATGAGCCCCTGCGCACCTTGATGGCTGAGCTCTTCTGTGGCACACACAAGGGTCTTCTTGCTTCTAGTGTGCTTTATCACCCTCAGTTTTCCACAGTATGTGAATTAAAATGGTCTCTATTTGGAAACGTTAAAATCAAATCCAGAAATGAACTGGATTCCCAATTCACCACAGCGTAAGAGAAACTGAGTGGTCTGAAAACAGTTTTATGTTACTTTGTCACATTGGCTCTCAATGCTGTCATACTCCAAGCCCCATTTTTATAGCAAATGTTTTATGACACCCCTGTATTCTCCTCAAAGAAATTCAGATAAACTACCTGCACAGACTACTTCAAAGAAATAAATAGAATGTCCTACATGCAATCTAAAGGAAAAATATATAAATGCCTTGGAGCAGGACAGTGGTGACATAATGAAGTAATCAGACACTTGCATCTGTTCAGAGGTAGACTGGCGTAGGCTCATGGTGAATGTGGCAGCTACACAGGCAGACTGATATAGGTGATTAGACTGGGAATTCAAATGCTATGAGCAGTGTTACTGTCCTGTGTTGTTATTTTCTGAAAGTGAACAACTCCTAGC
Source organism: Rhinopithecus bieti (assembly GCF_001698545.2). Lineage (NCBI taxonomy): Eukaryota > Metazoa > Chordata > Mammalia > Primates > Cercopithecidae > Rhinopithecus > Rhinopithecus bieti. The sequence goes on from NW_016804356.1 coordinate 1,348,297, forward strand.
AAAAACAAATCCCAAAAACTCTGACCAAAATACAGCCTTTCCTTTCTTTACACAGTAGCTCCACTACTGAGCAATTCAACATAAATCATGCTTTTAAAAATACTTTGTGTTTTCGCGTGACAACATTAGGTTTACAGCCTTCTGTAATTACAGCCAGATATTTCACCTGAGTGCATATGGAAACCCATGCAGGATCGAGGAATATTCTGTATATTACAGGGTGTCTAGTATCCCTAGCCTCCACCCACTGAATGCCAGGGGCACCCTCTCCATTTTAGTGACTACCAAAACCATCTCCAAAATTTCCAAAGCAGCTCCCAGAAATAGTACCGAGGATGTTGAGAGCCACACCTGGTTCTCCACATGGCACAGGATCACCCACTACTTCCACCCTGCGTTGGCCCCTGAAGGGCCTAGACCATGCTCCCCGTGATGCAGGATGGAGCGAATCTCATGGTTCCAGATGCGGTGCTGCTCCTGGCTGTCCCAGAGGCTGTAGCATGCCGCACTTCCTCTCCCACACACTGTTCTCAACACTCCCCTCTCTTTTTACGAGTGATTCTTACCAAGTGCAACATGCAAACTCGTAAATAACTTTTTTATCCCAAAGGTTTTTTTGTTTTGTTTTCTTTTTTAACATTTGTACTCACAAAAATATGAAGAAAAAAATGTAAGGTTTCAGAGAGGCGGAAAGTACTGACAGTGAAGGTTATTTTTTAAGTGAATGTGTAAAGGCTTTCAGAGCTAAAGATGCATCACATGAGTTGTTGAGCGAACCCTTTGAATTTTTATCAACTCTTCCCATCTAATATCATATATATACACACACACACACACACATATATTTTTATATATACACACGCACACGCATATATGTGTATGTATTTCTTTTGAGACAGAGCTTTACTTTCTTGCCCAGGCTGGGATGCAGTGGTACGATCTCAGCTCACTGCAACCTCTGCCTCCTGGATTCAAGCGATTCTCCTGTCCCAGCCTTCCAAGTAGAAGGGATTACAGGCACCCGCCACCAGAAGAGATGGGGTTTCTCCATGTTGACCAGGCTGGTCTCGTACTCCTGGCCTCAAGTGATCCACCCGCCTAGGCCTCTGAAAGTGCTGGGACTACAGGCGTGAGCCACCGCACCTGGCCCCAATAATTAATATTTATAATGTTTACAACAGTGTCTGGCACATTGTAAGTTCTGTCTTTGCTAAGTAACTAAATAAGTGCTCTCAAAGTTATTTTAAAATTCAAATTTGGTCCTATTTCTTCCTTGATCAAAAGCTTCAGTGGATTTTTATTTTAAATTCAATGTTTTTTAAGAAAGTCAAATATGTATACATAGATAGAGAATAAAATAGTGGTTATCAGGAGCTGGGTGAGGGGTAGGAAAAAGGGGATGTAGGTCAATTAATATGAAGTATCAGATATGTAGAATAAACAAGTCTAAATGTCTCATGTACAACATGAGAACTATTGTTAACAGCAGTGTATTCAGAATTTTTGCTAAATGAGTAGATTATAGCTATTCTTACAGGAGAGATGGGCAACTGAGATGATGGGCATATATCTCATAACACCATGTGTGCATCTCATAATGCCACGTTGTATACCTTAAATATATGCAATAAGACTTATTTAAAATATTTTTAAGGAACAGATTCTTTTCTTCACATAAAAATCTTACGTGAAAACACACTATATAAAAGAGATCAAAGCAGTTTTGCTCTGGCTAGAACTGGGGTAAGCACCATCCCACTCAAACCTCCTCTTCACAGTGGCTAAAGCAATTCCACAGAACCCTCTTTCTCAGGAAACCACTGACCCCAAGATTCATGAAAGATTTTTAGTATGGCCCTATAAGGCCTCCAGGCTCTGATCCCAGAACTCCTCAATCACTATAGACACCCTCACACTGTAGCATCCCAACAAGTGCCTCAGAATGTCTCCTGCCTTTGTATTTTTGTTTTCACTGCTCCCTCTACCCTGGACCCCATGTAGTAGTCCATTATAATGCTGCTATAAGGACCTACCCAAGACTGGGTAATTTGTAAATGAAAGAGGTTTAATTGATTCACAGTTCTGCATTGCTTGGGAGGCCTCAGGAAACTTACAATCATGGCAGAAGGGGAAGTAAACAGGTCCTTATTCAAATGGTGGCAAGAGAAAGAAGTACAGAGTAAAGGTGAGAAAAGCCCCATATGAAACCATTGGATCTTGTGAGAACTCATCCACTATCATGAAAACAGCATGGGGGAACTGCCCCCATGATCTAATCACCACCCAGGAGGTCCTTCCCCCAACCCGTGGGAATTATAACTCAAATGACAATTCAGTGTGAGATTTTGGGTGGGGACACAGTCAAACCATATCACCCCCCCTTATCCAAACACGCAGGTAAATGCCTACCCACCTTCTATCTGCTCTCTAGGATGTTTTCCTTCATATCCCTAGATAATTAGCCTCTCTATCTTTGTGCCCCCATTCCACTCTGTTCTGACAGCCATCACAGGTTTCATAATAGCAACTGCTGTGATAGATAGTTTCCACTGTACCAGGGACTGTTCCATCCCCTTTCCTGTTTTAACAATTCTTCCTCATAATAATCCTATGAGATAGGTACTCATAGTGTCCCCATTTTACAGATAAGGAAACTGAGGCCCAAAAAAGCTAAACAATTTCCCCAAGGTTATTCAATGACTAGGAAGTGGGAGCACCACAATCCGAGCTTAAGTAGTCTGCCTGATGAAATGACTGTACTTTATTTTTTAATTTAGCACCTACTGCCTTCTACGCTGTGACCTCCTTAAGCACCAGTCCCATCTTATACATCTTACAATATCCACCACTCAGAGATGCTGATGAAAAATTCAAATGAGTAATTTCTTCATGGGCTCAGCCCACTGAGAAACTTTAACTCAAAAATTTATTAAATGTTTATTGGCTTTTCTATTAATTTCCATTTTCCAGTTTTCCCTACCTTCTTATAAACTGATAAAACTAAGGCGGCTAGATCACAGTATAGCAGCTTGCAGCTCAACTGGTAATCAAAATTTAAAATATTTTGAAGTAATTTCAATTAATAGATTTATCATTGTTTTCTGGATAAACTTTACATAAATATATTAAGCATGCTTATGTGGTAGACAGTTTGGTTCATGTAATGTATATTTTTGTGTTGTGATATTCAAAGGGCTTTTTTCCTATAAAATACCTTAAAATGAGTAACGTATGCATTTCTATTTCTATTTTTTCAAAACTTGGAATTTTCAAAATTAACTGTGTATACTTTGAACCTTTCCAATCTTTTTATACCTATTCTTTTATACCTCTTCTGTTCACAATAGCTACATTTCTTTTTTCCAATATTGTTCTTCTTTTTTTTTTTTTTTTTTTTTTTTTTTTTTTTTGAGACGGAGTTTCACTCTTGTTGCCCAGGCTGGAGTGCAATGGTGCAAAATCTCGGCTCACCACAACCTCCGCCTCCTGGGTTGGTTCTAGCAGTTTCCTGCCTCAGCCTCCTGAGTACCTGGGATTACAGGCACCCGCCACCACACCCAGATAATTTTTGAATTTTTAGTAGAGACGGGGTTTCTCCGTGTTGGTCACGCTGGCCTCGAACTCCTAACCTCAGATGATCCACCCACCTCAGCCTCCCAAAGTGCTGGGATTACAGGTGTGAGCCACCGCACCCGGTTTCAACATTGTTCTTAATTTGGAACATTGTAGGGGTCTCTGAGAATTTTCCAGGTCTTGAGAAATCAAAGCTCCCAGTAGTTAAAATTGTGAGTCTCAGAATCCATCAGCCTCTAGGTCTGTCTTTTACTAGCTGAATGACAGTGAGCAAAGTCACCCATCATCTCTGAGTATTCATTTTCTCACTTGTAAAAGTGAATTTTAATAGTCCCTACCTCAGTGTCTTCAAAACACTTAACTCAATGCCTGGCTCATAGTTTATACTCAACAAATGTTAGTTGCTTTTAAATTTCATATTTATCTTACGGGCAGAGGCTGCTTTTTTAAAATAAATGTCTCAACTTTCTGTTAGATATGAAAGTGAGTATCCCTTTCACTTATCTTGCAAGTAGCATATATTTATTTCATGGTTTTCCTTTATTGATAGAATGAGTTATCTGATATTGGTCTAATTCATAAACATGGGTTTTTTCTGCTTAATAAACCATATCAATGTCTAAATTACTTTTTTCCCCACTACTCTTTGGTGAAACCTTACAGCCTGGCATTTTCTAAATGCTAATTGCTTTCTTTTCTCATTCTGGTAATTCATTCCAAACACACTTCTGATGTAGGATTAGTTCTACATAAATATTTTGTAAATGGAAAATATCACGTAAACAGTTAAACCTTTGTTTCAGATGCAGGGAACAGATTTATAAATATGCATCAGTGATTTAGAGTCACCATGTTGCTAAAAGCCCAGGACAGGAGGATTTCTGTTTCTACATTTCATTAAGCTGATATGTAAAACTCATTAACAAAAGTCAATCTGTTAAAATGTTTTGTGTTGAAATCCAGAAATAAAGATTTCAAATAGAGAAACAGAGAGAGAGAGAGAAAGAGAACTTTGTATGCACTCACAAGTACACATCAAAATCTCCTGGTGGTTTGCATGACATGGAGTGGGAAGGCAACCTTTCTAATGACCAAATCACTAAATAACCAAGCCTCCAAAGCATTTGACACTGGATAAGAATTTTTTTTGGGGGGGGGAGCTAAAACCTATTCTCTCTATTTTATCCTGTTTTAAGTAGTCAAACTGTTCTCCTAACATTCTCTAAATTCACAGATTCTGAAAGAGCTAGCTATTTGTGATTCATGTAGTTTTTAGTAAGTGAAATGGATATCTCGGGAGGTTAAGGGATTTATCTAAGCCAAGGCTGTTGAAAATGTAGCACTAGAATGAGGATTTGGAGACATTCCTCATATTCTCTCCGATTATTCGTGCAGAATTTACTTCTTTCAAAGAACTGAAACCATTAAGAAATTTTTATTATACTTTGGATAAAATGAAATACATAAAATAAAATGATATATAATGCAGAGTAACTTGCTCAAATTTGCAAAAATCTTATCTGATATCAGAAATAGAATAAAGCACTTTTTAATGTTTTCTGTGAATGTGTTCCAGTCATTTAAAAAATTCTAAAGCTGATTAATTCTTTTAAAATTTATAATTGCAAGGTTGCTATAATTACTGTTGTTCTTTAACCAGAAAGCATAAAACATGACAACAAAGGCTGTGACAAGGAGCTCTGTATAACCAGAAATGAGGTTAGGAAGGGGATGGAATAGAAATGAGGAGAGGAACTCATGTCAACTGCGCTGCAGCAAGCACACAGCTTGGGAAAGGGCCACATGATATAGCAATATTAACTCCCATCATAGCATTTTGCTTTCAAGGAGTGAAGCTGCAGCCGTCAGATATATATTTTTTTATCCATCCCAAAAATCTGTTGTAAATCAGCATTTTCTGCTGAATAAAGCAGAGAGTTTGAGTCAAATTATTTTTGTCCTATCTCTGTTTTAATGACCCAAATTGTCTGTGAAATCATCTCCATTGTGAAATACCTCCCCACCCTTTCAACCCCAGTGAATCTTATAGGTCATTTCTCCAAAGTCAGACTGATGGTTGCTATTAACCAGGAAAAACATCTGGAAGCCATCTGCTACAGTTCATGCGGGAAATCTGACTCAAACTCGTCCCTGCTATGATATACAGTATCCTAAATAACTGTGTCACTGACTGAAGCACCTTTCGTTTGGATTTTCCAATATAAAAATATAGCAAGAAGACAACTGATTTCAGTGGTCGATTTACATATCACCTTGTTTGAAAGCAGAGGCACGCACTAAGTTTCTCTTGAAGTTATTTTAAGCCAGAAAATGCTACTTCCAATCAGCACCACAATTAATTAATGAGTTCATATATTCTAAACCCATATATGTAGGGCCTGCTATGTGCTTGTCACTGTAGCAGCGTAAGACGAATGTGGATCCTACAGCCAAGATGCTCATGGCACCGTGCAGTCCCTAAATTCAAAGAGGATACACAAAGCCTTTGTCAGTAGTGCAGGTTGTTTTCAGAACAATGAAGAATTATGCTGAGCTGTCCTTTTTTGGGCTTGCTTTCCATCATACCACTTGTGTGAAGTGATGTCATTAAGGCAAATCATATTAAATCAGTTCCATATTCCAATAATTCTAAAATAATAAATTTTTGTTTTTTAAAAAGAAATGCTACAGCTACTTTTACTCCTTGCCTTTCCCATCTAATTGGAGATCATGTCCTTTAATTTTCCCCTTGTTCTGTGACTCACTTCTCCCCATCCTGTTCCTATTGCCTTGGTGTCCACCCTCTTCTCTCTTGCTTAGACTGTGGCATCCTCCCTGTCTTTATTCCTGGCTAGCTCCAATTTACTGTCTTTTTTTGTTTGATATTTTAACTGTGGCATTTTGGTCCAATGGAATGAGCTTTTACAAAAGAGAAAATAAATAAGATAATGACCTTTCAAACTAATTAAAATTATCAAATAGTTATGAAAATAATTCTTCATCCAAATTCCAAATATTATTTGATATATTTTGCATCTCTTATCTCGTAATTGCCGCTGCCATGTTATCAAAATGGTCCCATTTGCACTGCAAAATTAAAATACTCTGCCCTCCTCCGCACAGCTAACAGAGCACTCCTCCTAAAAGGCTTAACCCATTATCCCTCTCTCTTGCTTAAAACTCTTCAATGACCTATTACCACAGCAGATTCTCAAACTTGAATATGTGTGAGAATAACCTGAAGAGCTTTTTTAAAATGCAAATTCTCAAAGCCAAGCCCTCCCGAGATTCTGATTCTGATCGGTAGAGGCGGGGATCCAGCCCAGCATGGCCGGGGCGCCCTCCATCCTAGTGTCCTTCTTTCCTGGCAGCTTCTCTACCTCCACCCTCCCCACCTAGTCTCTCCCTCTGTCCCCTTGCTGTAAATTCCTTGCAGATGGGAATCTATGTCCCCAGAACCCGACAGAGCACTTAGGGAATGTATGGCTCTTCATAATTACTTTTAAATGAAAGAAGGAAATAATATGTATACTCAAAGTAACTGTCTGACTTGATAAAATTAGAAATTTGTGAGTTTTTGACAACTATCTGAAATGAATGCATCCGTTGTTCAAGACTGAAAGAAATACAGAGCATTCAGCTTTGGCTCTGATTAATATCTATTTCTGGTTACTCTTAGAGGAGGAAATTCTAATTTATTACTATTATGATTTATTATAAAGATGACTTATAAACATGTAGATTTTTAGAAAAACAATGGACTTGCTTTTAATTCTCAGGGTTGTTCATTGACCAAGGCACAGATTCTCTAAATACTTTAAGCAGTTGGAGCAAAAATAGAATGTCGTTGATCATTTGTGACAGTGTGTTAGTATTATTAGGTACAGTACTTCCTTGATATCTGTACTTCTTTACATTACAGGGTGGCAGTAGACACCAAAGACCTTACAAGGAAGGTGCAAGGTGATCAAAATAACTATGAACCTAGTCTTCTTCAAAGTTCATAAAGTCCTGCCCCTCTGCAGTGCCAGCCAGTGGAAGTGCTCTATAGCCCACTTTGCCAGGGTATTGGATTTGGTATAAAATCATAGCCCAGATAAAAATACATCTGAGGGGCCAGGCCCGATGGCTCATGCCTGTAATCCTAGCACTTTGGGAGGCCTAGGTGGGCAGACGGCTTGAGCCCAGGAGTTCAAGACCATCTGGGGCAACATGACCAAACTCCATCCCTACAAAAAATATAAAAATGAGCCGGGCATGGTGGTAGGTGCCTGTAGACCTAGCTACTTAGGAGACTGAGATGGGAAGAACACCTGGGCCCGAAAGGTTGAGGCTGTGGTGAGCCGTGATTGTGCCACTGCACTCCAACCTGGGTGACAAAGTGAGAGTCTGTCTCAAAAACTAAAATTATTGAAATAAAACACACACACACACACAAACGAAAGACAATCCAGATTCTGAAGTACCTTTTGTGATTCCTCATGAGGAACTGTGGTTCAAAAGAACTTAGGAGAATAAGCCTAACTGTTATTTTATTTTTTTGTGTTTTGGCCCTGGTGGATGGGAAGATACACTAATGCATCTAATATACTAATACACTAAGAACATGGACATCCATGTTTTTCTCTCTATCTGGAACACTTTCCTTCTTCACCAATCTCTTTCTTACTCATCCTTCACATCTTAGCTTAGAAGCCATATTCTCCAGCAAACCTTTCTGTCTTCTACTGCCTGGGTTAATTGACACGCTCTGTGTCTTCCAGTGCTTGTCTCTATCACAGCACCTAAGGCAAGGCATCAAAATTTCACATTAACTGGTTAGTCTCTCCATTTAACTATGAGTTCTTGGAGGGAGAAATGCTATTGCAGTCTCCATTGTATCCCCAGTATCTAGAAAAGAGCCTCCAATAAAGTAGGCAAGGAATAAACATTTGCTAGGTGAATCAGTGATTTGTGTGTGTTTATTCAATAAAATCACTGAATATAGTCACAGCCTACAAATTACCTAAATTTTTCCCATGTTCTTGTTTTCTTCCCTTCAAGCCTGAAATATTACCCAGTGTCTGATTTAATTTCAATAGAGGAATAAATTGTATAGTCTGGAAAGCCAGACGGCAACAATCTGCATTCAATGCTGCCTCTATCACTAATTAACCATCTCACCTTTTTTCAGACCATTATGCCTTTCTGGTCCTATTTTTGTTACCCCAGAGAGCTGATTTCCAGCCCAGAGATTCCATGAGTCCAAAAAGAAAGTCTTCATATTTCAGGAAAAATAACTGCTCCTATTATAAACATAGGCCTCATTTGTTCTCCTAGGGTGCGATAGAAGTTTTTATGATGATCTTTTGTAACACTAATAAAAGTCCAATGGCTTTAGCCACATAGCATTTTTCCTCTTTATTCTAAGCAGAATTATTATTTTACTAATTCTCATTATCAGAATTCTTTAATTCTAATATTAAAGAAAGAAAAGGTAACTCATACCCAGTGGTGATGGCAACAGCTTGGCAGTCAGATCAGGCAGCAGTGATGCCACATGTTGAAGGATCGGCTAACAGAGTCCACACTCCTGTCCCATCAGTTAATCGTAGCCACCTGGGGCTCATGAAAAACAGATACATAACAGTTACAGGCATAAACAACATCAACCACAACCACTTAAATCTGAAAATGAGTCCCAACATAACTACTTCCTACTCTAAACTGTGGAAATAAGGATAATGTCACCTTACTTTCATTGCCTCTCAGATTGTGTAAGAGTCTAAGGATGTAACAAGATATTGTACATGGAAATCTTGGTAAGTTGTAAAATGATGCTGCAAATGTTAGTTCTTAGACAAATTCAGACTGCCATGGAGACTCCCTTTAAAATAACCTCATAGTCTGTCAGTCTGTAAATATTTATTAAGCACCTATGTGTCAAACACAGCACTTGGCATGGTTCTAAAAGAATGTTATCCATTATTCTTTTTTTAAAGAGACGGGGTCTTACTATGTTGCCCAGGCTGGTTTTGAACTCCTGACCTCAGTGATCCCCCAACCTCAGTCTCCTGAGGAGCTGGGATTATTGGTACATGCCACAGTGCCTAGCTATCCATTATGCTAGTTAGAGTAAATAGAAAACAAGCACATAGGAAGACAAACAAAGTATTAAAATTGTTTTGAGAGATTTTGAGAAGGCCTTTAGCAAAGAAGCTCAGGAAAGGCCTGCGATTTGAGTTGAGAGCTCTGAATCTAAGGAAGAGAATCCCAAGCAGATGCAGAGGCCCTGAGGCAGGAAGGAGTCTGCTTAAAGGATGGAAACAGGCTGAAGGTAGAGAATAGAGAGTGACGCCCAAGAGGTAACATATGAGTCAGAGAGAGAGCAGGGGCGAGATCTTATAAGGCTTTGTGGACCAAGGTGAAGAGTTTGGATTTTATTCTCTGCAGTGGAATAGTATCAGAGAATTCTAAAGCAGTGCAGCCACATGCCAAGTGGCCCTCCAGACCTGCTCTTTTAGCTACTTTTTCCCTTAGAGGAACGAGCAGAAAGGCAGTCTCTCAGGCCAATTTAAATCAGCTAAGGACACGCACTGTTTTATTTGCTTTCTTAAATCTGTTAAATATTTTACTTCACCTGCTTTACTTAAATAAAAAAGGTCACTTTTAATTTATTTATTATTGGTTTGCTTTACTGAAAACTAAAATAAGATCAAGAGTTATTTGCAGTAAGCAGTGACTGTCAGTCTGTGAGCTTGGAATTCAAAGAGAAAGACTGTTAGAACTCTTTAACCCTGTTTTGACTTGTTCATTATTTGTAGTATTCCATTTTGAGAAAAATTAAAGATGGAAAGATTAGACAGGACATTAGGATTTATGAAGAGCTGGTTTTAATAAAATCTTTTAATACTTTATGCAAAATTAGGTTTACTAATAAAAACATGTGCTTCATTCATCTCAACATTCCCACATATTTACCCACAGATAGATACTGGGCCTTACAGCTTTATAACATATTTAGAACCTACAAAAACCTCACCTATTTAAGATTTTACTAGAGAATGAAACATAATCTTAGAAAATTCAGCAATGCTTATTCATTCATGTATATTTTTATATGATTAGCCATTAGAGGAATCTAGACTTTTTTGTGTGCTTCCAAATTTCGTAAAATTTAAAGGAAGTGCCATTTTAAACATCTAACGTAAGTTCTCAAGATCAAGATCAAACCAATTCCTTCTCCTTGCTATACGGTTACTTATTTGATGATTTTGTTTTTATTTTCAATTGAAAAGAACAATATTTTAGTAAGTTTTAACTCCTCCTCAAAGCCAGTCAAGTTTTCTAAAAAGTATTTAAAGCTCACAGTCACTGTATTGGTTCTATTTCATGCTCATGCCAACATGTCGATGTGCATACTTACACACATACACACAGAGTAAATACATTTGTTTGGTTTTTAATATGTAAGGCTCCTAGAGAAGAAGAGAACAAGCATAAACTTGTGGGTATTGACTATTCTTCACGTAGAGCCACTGCTTTCTGTCTCTGCCGTACTCATCCCTGAGCAGCACGTCAGGTCCTCTGCTGATTCCTGCAACGCGGATAGTCACACCTTCACACAGCCAGAGGACGAAGGGGACCCACCTCTACAGAGACATTTCTAAATGTGCCAGGAAGAGATCTTTATTGTCATATGATACTTTTCACTATTCTGCTGTGGGTGTTTCAGAGGTCTCAGTGTCAACCCAGACATCTTGGAATTTAGGGGAAGCTCTCTGATTTATTTCACAGCACACGCAAATTGTGCTCTGACCCTCATTGACAAATTCCTACACAGAACCTGAAAAGCTCTCTTAGACAATAGTTGGACTTTTTAGCTGGCTTTGGAAGTATTATGAAAAATAGATGTTTCATAGCCAGAAACTCTCTTGCATTATTCTCATTGAAAGAGAGAACTTGAGACTTATCAGAGAACTAACATTTTAAACAAAACTGCAGAGTATCCCAAATTGCTGAAACCAAAGCTCTAATTTAACAGCGAACATATTTAAGTGAAGATAAGCTAAAGGGTTTGGTAGTCATGGCAACATATGAAAATATACCATGTCATTCAAGTCTATTAGAAAAAAATAAATTATGCCAAAGGTTTTTGTTGCTACTTTAAATACTGACTGTGGAGGAGGAAAGAAAAGAAGAAGATAAGAGAATAGAGGGGCAAGGATTATATTTAACGTTTTTTATTAGGAAAATACTGGTTTGAAAATAACATGATCTAAATTCTAAATAAATTTAACTAAAACAAAATTGATATTAAAATAAAGAACATGGAAGAAAATAAAAAACAAATATGCTTCCTTACATAAATGCGTTAAATCTGTTTCCTTCAAAAAAAGAATCTAGAAGTGGCGAATAATTTCATGTTTTTTACCATTTAAATGAATTGCTTTTAGAACACACAATTTTTGACTATTCATACGAGAAACAAAACCCCAAAAGCACAACTTTAAATACGTTTAAACAAATGTACAAACTAGTCAAAGCTTTATTCAAAATCATAAGACAGACAGGCGATTAAATTGAAATTATTGCAGATAGTTTAAGGTACGGAGAGTCAAAAATAGAAATCATCCGAATTTTATATTCATTAAAATCCCAGCTAATATTTTTGAGGTCTGTTCTTAACTTTTTTCAATGCTAGAAATTCATATCTAGCTGTGAATTTTTTTCTTATAAAATGTAATCACACTATACATGTTTGTCTACAGTTTGATAGCTTAAAAACCTGACTTTGATATCAAATACACTTGGATTCTAGACTCAGCTCTCAGTTCTGTTTCTGAAGGTGTGTTTTGGGGCCCATCCGAGCCTCATTTCCCTTATATGAAAAAGAGGACATAATAAAAGCACCTTAGCAAAGGACCATTGTCAGACCAAAATATATTAAACAGAATGGAAAAGGCAATCAATAGATACCAAAACAGATCTGACACAATGTGAGAATTTTCTGCCAAAGATTTTAAAGCAGCTGTCATAAAAATGCTTCAACAAGCAATTATGAACACACTTAAATGACAAAATAGAGTCTTGGCAAAAAATTAAAAGTCTCATCAAAAAATATAAAATATGAAGAAGGACTGAATGGAAATTTTAGAACTGAAAAATACAATAATGAAATTTTTAAAACTCGATAGGTGGCTCAACAATAGAATGGAGGAGACAGAAGGGAAAAATCAGTTAAAGGTGGAGCAATAGAAGTTACTCAATCTGAACAATAGAGAGAAAATCAACTAAAAAAAAAAATGATCAGAGCCTTAGGGCCCTTGAGACTAATACAGAAAAAATCTAACATCTTTATCATCAGAGTCCTAGAACTAGAGAAAAAGAGGACAAAACTGAAAAAGCATTCAAAGAAATAATGACTGAAATTTTCCCAAATTTGACCCAAAACCCCACAAACCTATAGATTTATGAAACTAAGCAAAACCCCAAATAGGATAGGCCTGAAGAAATTCATAACACTGTAGTCAGTATCCCCAAGTTTATACTTGGTCACCTCTTTTCTGGGAGGCTTATGTATTTACTCTGTGTGCATGTGTGTATATGTGCACAGAGACATGTTGGCATGAACCTAGAATAGAACCAACACAGTGACTTTGCACACTCAACATTACTTACATACTTTTTAGAAAACTTGACTGGCTTTGAGGAGGAATTAAATCTTACTAAAATATTGTTTTCAATTGCAAATAATAACAAAATCATCAAAAAGAAGCACCATAGTCAAACCTCCTCCCAAAAAAAGACCAAAAAAAAAAAAAAAAAAAACCTTGAAAGCAGCAACAGGGAAATGCATTACTTATAGAGCAAAACAGTTTGAGTGACAGTGGATCTCTCATCAGAAACCGTGGAGGCCAGAATACATTGAGAAAGTGCTGAAAGAAGAAAATAACTCACAATCTGGAATCCTATATCCAGCAAAAATATCCTTCAGGAATTAAGAGGAAATCAAGACATTCTCAGATCAAGAAAAAGTAAGAAAACTTGTCACCAACAGACATACCTGAAAAGAATAATTACAGGAGGTTGTCTAAATAGAATGAAAAGAATACAAGGAGGAATAGTGGAACATCCAGCAGGAAGAAAGAACATGGTAAGCAAAGATACAGCTAAATACAATAGACTTTTCTTTTCCTCTTGAGTCTTCAGGAAAGGGGTGAAGACTGATCACCTTATAAAGACTTCGGGATTCCAGAAGATAGGGGGAGCCATTTTAAGGTTGGAACCAGAGGACTGGTGTGATCTGATCTGGCCTTTAAGGGTATCTTCCTGGTTGCTGTCAGGAAACCAGAGTCAAAGCAGAGAGACAGGCATGTGTTCACCCAGAATGAGATGACAGGGACCCGGACCAGGATGTCTGCGGAGAAGGGGATAAGACATGGTCTATTTCTGGATATATTTTGACAGTAAAATCAACAGGATCTGCTGTTGCATTGATTATAGAGGAAGACAGAAAGAGGTTTTATCAAGGACTATGCCAGGATTTCTGTTTCAACAACTGGAAGCTTAAGGTTGGCATTACTTGATATTGAAAAGGCTTCTGGTAGAGCAGAAATGGGAAGAAGGCAATGAGCTTCGTAAGAAGTCATCGAGAAGTAAAATTTGATAAAATTTAAATTTCTTGATTATGTTCTCATACAAACATGCAGAAAGCCATATTTATCTGTTTGCATATTAGTGACAGCCTGAAATTTGGAGATTTGGAAATATTCCAAACCATTAACTGTGATTTGAGCTATATATAAACAGTGATTTATTACAAGAGAAAAATGACAAAAACAATCATTTTAAAATGTTGAAAATTTGATTAAAAAATTCAAAATAAATATTAATACCATAAAACCTGACCATTTATAAACATTGTAAAACATCAAGTAAAAATTAAGTATAAAATATAAATAAGCATAACTTAACATTCCAATGAAAATAATTACTCAGTAAAAGTAATTACAAAATGGTTCAAAATAACAAATTATTTATAAAGTAAAATAAATAACATTTAACTAATAATTTTAGAAAGAAAGTGAAGTAATATTTATTTTCAAAAGTGGAATTCTTAAAAAACAGAATTGTCATTGTTGAGGTTGGAGTTCATTTTGGTGCAGATTTTCTCACTCTTACAAAAAAAATCTTTCTGAATATAAAAGGGCTTAGGGAATAGGGAAGAGGGAAAACACAGTTATAAACCAATTCCAAATATTTTTCGCCTGTTACTCCATTTTCAAACAATTCTGTGTGTTATTTTGATAACATTGGAAATCATTTTTTAACCCGCTCGTTATTGCCAGGGCTGAAATAGTCTGTATTGACGTGAAAGCTGGCACACTTGTGTTTCAAATAATGTATTACCATCTATCGTCCTTACGTCTCTCCACTATTCAATCGCGAGGGACTATTCCTTTCAGAAAGCCTTTGATCTAAGTAAAAAATTAATTTGTTCACTAGAGCTTGCGCTTGCCGATTTTTCATGTTCTCTTCTGTTTGGAATTAATTCTGCAATGGGGCAGAAGAATGCCTTTCTCAAGCCAGGTGTGCCTTTGTTTAAGTATACACAAACATGTTCTCATCAGTTTTTAAGCTGGCTGATGGCAACATGGGAAATGAGTCTTATTTCAATTTTTAAATGGGAAAGTAACAATAAGAATGCAAAACAAAAATGTCAGTATTTCAATTACTTAAAATAGTACAAAATACCAGAACACCTGAATATAAAAAAAAGGATGTTTAAATTCAATGATAAGCAATTTTCCATTCTAGTATATTTTAAGCAATTACAGCTAAAATTTTCAAAACTAAAATCCTTATAAGTAGGTCTAGATCACTTTCCTGTTTCATTTGTTTTCTTCTTCAGAGCTGGTCAGAACTTTCATTTCTGTAGGCATATGACCTTTGTTTCAAAGTGTATTTAATTTAAACTGGCTTCAAATGGCCCATTTAATCCTTCACATGCGAAATGGGCCACTTTTTCCAATCATAAATAAATGCCTTAAAGTGTTTTTTACCCGTATTGCTCAGAACTAACATTGAAAAGTGACATTTGATTTTAACAGTGCAATCACTTTGTTTTCATCATCAAAACATATATAATTACATGTTTACCTGTATCTTTTCACATTTAGTAAAAATTAATACCAACAAACCAAGATCATCACAAGCAAACTTTTACAAAATGATATTGTGTCACCATGAATGAACAGTTTTGACCACTCAGAATTCACTAAAAGCTTCAGGAGGACATTTTTTGTCTGCTTTTGTTCTCTGCTCTATCACTAGCATTTACATTTTGTTGGTGTGTAGCAGATTTGCTCAATAAATGTTGTGTAATGTGTATTTGCTGTATTTGAGAATATTCGATTCTTCTGTGGAAGACTAAAACACGAGATGAATGTGTTAAACATAAATAATTAATTTAGTAGCTTATAAGGCATAGATAAAATGTATAAGCTGTGTTAAAGATAGCAAGTAGGCAGCTTATGAAGCACAGGCAGGACCTATAAGATGTTCATATATAAGTAAATAAGTAACCTATGAGGCATATTAGTTGTGCGTAAAGCAAGTAGAGCATGTGAGTACCTAATATGCATCACATGCTAAATACATGTGAGGCCCATGTGGAACATGTGCTCAATATTCACGTATATATTAGTTGACCTCCCTTGAGTGGCACAGATTTTAGAAAATAAAACCCATTGCTGCTCATTAAGCTAATTGGTAACCTCTAGCTATGGCCGGGTGTATTTGCCTCTGTTGTAAGATGTGTATGTTGGTCTAGGCACCTTCCAACTGCCAGGTCCCCTTTGCTCACACCTCATCCTTGATCCTCAGGACCACACAATTAGCAGGAAGAGAGAGAGTGGATATATAACATTGTATAATCCAAAATTGAGGTAGCAGACTACTGCTCTGCTTGCACTTTTCCTGCCCATCTCTTGCCTCTTTCTTCTATGTGTTTAAATTGATTCAATGAACCAGGTGAGTCAGGCATCTTAATTTGGTCTATGAGCCTTTCTATTCCATGGCCTTGGCCTTTGGGGTAATTTGCTTAATCATGTAGAGTCTACCTTGCATCATATCTCATATGGCATAATTTCCATGATATTAGTATATATGTAAATATGTATCACTTTGTAATAAAAAGAGCATGCATACTCATTTTAAAAAATTTTAGAGCTCAGCACAATTCCCCTTATTTCCACTGAATTGGTTTGAGAACTAACATGCACGTGGTGCAAGCTTTGTAAGTGCCCCATAGTTTAAATTTTATGTCTTTCTTTGCACTTAAACAGATATTTTCACTTTAATGGGCTTGGATATATTTCTGATTAATAATAACTTAATAATAGAACTTTTCAAGAGTTTTAAAATTACTCCAAATCATAAAAATCAAATGCCAAGTGTCATCTACTCAATAACATAACTACAAATAAATGATTTTTTAAAATTAGTTTAATTTTTTTAATCATTGGGACTCTGCTATTTTAACTCAGTGAATTCTTCATGGCCTGTGGATAATCTGGGAGAAAACTGATGAGATGGGCTCTTCTTTCAAGTTCCCCAGATATGCAATTCAGGCCAATTTCCCACAAGTTTGATGAGCCAAGAAAATGAAGGAATACTGCAAGAACTCAAGCTGACAGCATTATAAGTAAAATTATAGCCCTTGAGGAAGCAAGAGCAACATAAGAGGTTGCTGAACTTGTGATTGAATCTTCTGGGGCTCTCAGTGGGAGCACTGAGATGTTGGTAAGCCAAATGAGAATTCACAACACAAGGGTGCCCAACGTCCTGGTGCAACACCCTTTACAGAGTATGGAGAAATGGTTACCTAATTTCAGTATTTCAAGAGACTCTTTTTGAAGAGCTAGACTTGAAATTGAATACCAACTTGAAAAGCAGTGGGAGATAGAAACAAAAAAAGAGATGTCAGTAGATGTTGCACCAGATGCCAGTGAGTGTGGCAGTCTCTCAAAATAGCCTAGGAAGCAGGAACTTGACATTAAAAGGCAGAGACCCTTGTGCTTTTCCCATTTTAAAGCCCCATAGGAAAAGACTCAGTGAGCTTCAACAAGCTTGAATAGACAAAGGAATCAATAGAACTGTAGGTTTCATCCAACCTCATGAGAGTGGCAAACATTGCCTGCTGCAGGATGCTCAATCTACAATCTTTTGCAGAAACCATTATTTGGGGGAAAGAAATTCTCAGAGAGATGCCTCATAAATAGGAAAAAAGAAAGAAAATGCCCCTTTCACAAGCTCAATACACTAATGACAAGTTCAGCTATTTCACTGTGCTCATTGACACTATGGATGTCTACACTTTCTAAATTTGACATGCTATCTGTTCTCTTTACAGCATTTGATACTATAGATTATTCCCTACTTGAAATGGTCTCTTCCCTGTTCTTCTATAACACTCCATGATTCTGAACCATCTCCAACCCTCTCAGATTTCTGTTTCTTCTACCATATCAGTTAGCTATTGCTGTATAATAAACCACCCCATAACACAGAGGCTTAACACAATTTATTACTTCTCCCAGTTCTACTAGTTAGCTGGTCTGAGCTGGGCAGTTCTTCTTTTCCATGTGCTATTGTCTGGGATTCCTTATGCAGCTATATCACTGAGAGCTCAGCTGGGACTCGACCTTCCAAGATGGCCTCACTCACATGTTTGGAAAAGCTGTAGTGACTGGAGCAGGTTAAGGCTGGCTAGGTTCTTTTTGGCACCAATCCCATTCATGAGGGCTTTACCCTCATGATGTAATTACCTCCCAGAGGTAATTACCTCCTAATACCATCACATTAGGGGTTAGGGTTTCAATGTCTAAATTCTGTGGGGATATAAACACTTGGTCTATTGCAGGCATAATTCTCAGAAATTGTATAGCGAAAGACTGAATAAGTAGGTAATGGGTTATTTTGCCAGCTTTTTACTTTCTGTGGAGTTGAATGATAATTTCAGTTTCAATTAATAGATCATTTAAAATAATTTTGTTGCTAGATATTTAGTTTTGACTTTTACCTCAAGAGAGGTCAAATAAGTGAAATAGCTGTAACAAAACTTCCTTCATTTTGCTTACTTAACTATGTAAACAAGGCTCTCAATGTTTTCTATCTAAAGAACTAAAAGTCAGAGTAGAATTGATGCTGAAATTTATCTCATTCTAGCAAAGGATAGTTATTCAATAATCTGTGAAATAATAAATTTTAAAGAAAAAGGAAGAAAAAAGTTGGCTAGGCCTTTTCTGTTCATCAAGGAGATGGCACAAGCAACAAAGATAATGAAAATGGCAGCTGCATGAGTTTCCAAGGTCTAGATATAAAGTTCTTCAGTGTTATTTCCACCGCGTTCTGTTGGTGAAAACAGGTAGCCAGATTCAAGGGGCAGCCGAGATTCAAGATCAAAGACCCTACCTCTTAATAGTAACAATGGCAAAAAATTTGCAAATTTTTATAAAGCACTTTCATCTACTCCTTTTTGTCTTTCCAATCAATATGTATTTCTATTGCTGAAGAGTTGGATCTTAACTGCCTACTTCTCTCTTTTTAAATTTCTTTGCTTAGATAACTTCATCTGAAAACTCTTTTGAGTATCCCCCAACACCTCCTGCAGTCTGATCATTCTGGATTTCTCTTGTTCCCAGAATGAACCATGCTCTCTCAATTGAGCTCTGCCCAAAACCTTCTCTATCTTATCACTCCTGTCTTCTCATCTGATTCATTTCTAATCTTCCTATAGGTCTCAAATTAAGCATCACTTCTTTTGGAATGATCATTCAAATCAGAAGTAAGTTTTACTCTGTGGACTCCAATAGCATTCCATTTTCTCTCTTATTCTCAAATGCAGTTCATCTGGGGTGACAGGTTCTAATTTGTATATCAGCACTCCTGATCTAGATTATTGGATAATCTTCTACCTTTTGTTCCTATTTCCTGGCTATGTCTTACTAATCATTCCCCAAGTGATTAAATATTGGTTATCTTTAGTCAATGATTAATCTTTAAGAAAAGAGTTTTTACCATACCACTCAGAGCAGGTAATGAACGTATATTTGATGAACAAGCCAGTTAATGAATTAATAAATTTACAAACTCTTGCTTAAAACTCTTCAGTTGCTCTTGTTTACTAAAATATAAATCTGTACTCCTCAGCCTAACCAGGGAAATCTCTTCACAACCTGACTTCCCTATACGTCTAAGAATAACCCTGCTGTTTATCAAATGCACCCTTGGCTTTCATTTTCTTTCTCAACACAGTTATTTTTATTACTGCTTCTCCCTTTTAACCTTTGTGGTCCCATTTGATGAATTCTTTCAGATACAGGTCAGAATCCAAATTAAAGTCTGAAAGGACAGTGACTTAAGTTGGGAAGCTATTCCCTTCTTAAGTAATAATCAAAACATAATGATTCTAGGGCTGATACTACAAGCCCATGGTGTTGGAAACTTCACATCTTCCTATTCTCAACAAGCAGCTTTCATCTCATGACCTACAATGGCTACCGTTGCTCCCACCGTCATGTCTGCATCCCAACCAGAGGGAAAGGAGGCAGGGGAAGTCACAGTTGTATACTCTCTGTTGTGTATCTTCTCTTTTAAGAAGTTATACACATCCCTTAGGTCATATTTCACTGACTAGAATGCAAGCAACATGGTTGCACCTTGCAACAAGGAAAAATAGCCTTTAACTGGCATCCATGTGCCCTACCACATTTTGAGGATTCTGTTCAAGAATGAAAGAATGAATATTGGAATAAAAAGTTGTCCCTGTCACACTGTTAAAAATATATTATATATAGATGTCAAAACCTAACTTCTATTCTGGAGTTGAACAGAATAACATAAAAATACCAGTTCTGCCTCTTATTAGTTGTGAGACTCTTATTAGTTGTGAGACCTTAGGCAAATTATTTAACATCTTAGTCTCATTGGTAAGAGGCAAAAAAAAAAAGTACCTACCTGTCGAAGCTATCAAGAGGAATAAGACATATAAAATAGCAAGCACTGTATCTGACGTGTAGTGGGTGCTCAATTAATGATGGTTACTGTAGTGATTATGTTGTACTACTTTCTTCATTAAAGCTTTGCTGACTGTCTTAACCATCAAGGAATGCCTTGTCCTTATATTCCAGTTTTACACATTTAGCAATCAGTTCCATGCCATCAAACAACTCTGCCCTAGTTTCCTATGTAGTGTTACTCTCTCTTCAATTAAGAACAGGCACAATATCATCTCGGTTCTATAGACTTTTCCCACTTTGCCACCCTCACATATAATAAAATATTTGGTCAAATTATATCCAAATTGAAGTTAATGTAGAACAACCTCAAACTAGGAATTAAGAGATAAGAATACATCATGATGTAAATGGGAACATAAATAAGAGCAATATTGTATAGCAGATTTCTATAGATATTGACACTTTCAACAAGACTCGTCCATCTCTTCTATCAAGAGATAAGTCTTGGCAGCAACAGCTGTTGATTGACTTAATCTGAGTTTGGGGACTTAATTAGTCCCTGGGCCTCTGTTTTATAATCTACAAAAACTATAAAAACCGGTATAGTGATCCGTAACACACTGGGTTATTGTGGAGATTAAATGAGATAAGGCACATAAATTACTTTGCATGGTGTCTTGAACACAGTAAGAATTTAATAATCTTGAGCAGTTGTTCCTGTTTCTGATATTCATGCATTGCTCTCAAGACAGATATTGCCTTGACTGACTGATTCAGATGTGGTAGACCTCAAAAAAGGCTTGGAATTGCCCTGGATTAAATAAAATTGAATATATCATATAGAAATAACTATGTTGTGAAAATAAGTGGTTGTAACAATTATATGCCCACTTGCAAGTTTAAATACAATCATTGACATTGCTCATGATTAGAGGATTGGTTGAGATGAATAAACAAGGAGTGAAGTAGCTTGGAAAAGCAAACCATGCCATGAATGCCCATGCAATTGTGAAGGACCAGTTCCTTTCATCCTAGCATCAAAGCTCGACACCCGGGCTGTGATGATTGTTTGCATTCTGATAAGATGGCTGCATTGGGCAATTTGTGGTCCTGTTCAACAAGGTAACCCAACTATCTGGTTTCCCATTTGAGAAATATGCTCAGCCTCCTACACTGATGGATCCTTCCACACAACATAACAGCTTGCTGTCACAAGGAGTTTGTCAGTGAGTCCTAGTTGATGTGCCTGTCTCAATAACAAAACCTTCATTTACAATTAAAGTTAATACTTAATTTCTGCCCTCAAGGAGCTAACAGATAGTGAGAATTAACCAGAAAATCAAGTCTTATGATACCTAAGTGTTCTAATGGAAGTAGGTGCTGATTGTTTGAAAGGAAAAAAATCAGATGTGAGATGCCCCACATTTTTCCCAGGAGAGCATAGCTCAAGAAGCAGATAAGTGAAAGCATTGATTAGGTTGATCCTTGAAAACAAACAAGCAAACAAGCGAAGTGGAAGTGAGCTAGGCGGCCATGAGGAAAGCACACAGTTTTATCATTTGAGTTGATATTTTACCCATCAAAACATTTTCCTCAGAAACACTTAAGTTGTGCAATTTCAGTTGTGTTTTATCTCCTAAAGAAAAGCTTTTAAAAATTTAAATTATGTAGCATTGAAAATGTATTTGTTTTCTGAGTATTATCATGATTGCACTTCATAACTGTGAATTTTAAAAAGACCATGTTTATTTATGCCAGCGCTATGGTTTCTGGGCTGGTCTTAGGAAGCTTGATGGTTCTGTAGGGAGTTAGTTACATCACTTAACCGTGTGGTTTTGCAAATTAGTAGTTCTATGGAAAGAACGAAAGTATTTTGAAACATCTTGGTCATTGTGGATATTTTGTTTATAAGCAACTCAAGGTTGTGGTTGGAATTTTATTTATGGCTTATTAAGCGATCCTTTCAGGTTCAAAATGCTCTGAGAAATAAACTTAGAAAAAATAGAAAATTATTTTTAAAGCACTGATTTTAAGGTCATCTGCTTCCTATTTTGCAATCCATGAGTGTGTTAATGGATTTAAATGCAAAATGATATAAAAAATGGGGATTAGAAACTATCTCCCTCAAAGTCCCTCACTTTACAAATGAATGATCAGGGCAGTTCAAAGTTAAGGTATCTACCCAATCCAGGCAGAGGCAGGAACCGAGCTGGAGAGGTCAGCCAACTAGCGGTGCCCTGCCTTCTTCTCCACACCATATTGTCATTTCTGATTAAGGGGGCAAAGAAAATGAGATAGACTTACTGACTTTTATTTTAGAGCTTCTGAAAGTTACATGAAGCGCAAGACTTTGACAAGTTTATTCAAGGGTGAGCTATTCCAAAAAATCTTGTTGAAATAGAAATGTTAGAGGATGATTATGCACAATAAAATAACTAACAAACAAAACACTGCCGTTCAATAAGTCTTTGGCCTTTGGAGGTTTGACATTTGCGTTTTTGACCCTGATGGTCCATCACATGCTCCTAGGCAGGAATTTTGAACTTTTCAGAACAGCTGAATTTTTCTCTACTTATCCTTGAATACATAATAAATCTTCAGAGGATACTGTTTGTGGAATTTTCATCCCCAAAGGGAAGCCACCTTTAATATTCAGAATGAGAATGATGAGAGAATAAAGAGATCTTAAAAGAAAGTAGTTTGTCTTAGTATTAAAATAAGTTTTAACATATTTTATTCAATTTCTAAAGAACCCATCAGGAGCCAAAAGAGAATTTCTGACTTTTTTCGGTTATGGGAAAGATACCACAGAGCTATTGTGAATTTGCAAAGATCCGGAGGGTTTTCCCCACTCTGAGGTATCAGTACTAAGTGGTTATTTAATGGTATTAAAATAATAATTGATTTTGGGTTTTTTCTCACAATAAAAACAATAATGACTGTTTAGCAGAGGCATATCTTTATAAAGACAGGTTTGTAAACCACATTTATATAACATCGCCTTAAAGAAGTTGTTGCAGGAAAGGCACAATACATGTTTGAGTTTTTTGGGGTTTTTTTGCTATTATTTCTATTTTTTTAGAAGAAAACATATTAACTAAAACCCCAATTAACCTCAACATTATACACTCTGCTTTAGTTGAAAGGGTAAATGGCATTTTTGGTGAATAGAAACTTTTTGAAAAAATTACGGTAAATTTCTCATATATAACATCACAAGTATGTATTTAGTCTCCTACAATTTCTGTGTCTAAATGTTTAAAAATATGAATTGAATTTCACGAAAATTGTTTTTATTTATTATAGCATCTCAATCATCAATAAAATGTTAGGGAACATAGAGTCCACTTATCTTACATAGGCAAGAATACGAACCAATATATTTGAGACAATTTTTTTTTTTTTTTGAGACAGAGTTTCATTCTTGTTGCCCAGGCTGGACTACAATGACCCAATCTTGGCTCACTACAACCTCCACCTCCCAGGTTCAAGTGATGATTCTCCTGACTCAGCTTCCTGAGTAGTTGGGATTACAGTGTTGGTCAGGCTGGTCTTGAACTCCTGACCTTAGGCGATTTACCCACCTCGGCCTTCCAAAGTGCTGGGATTACAGGTGTGAGCCACTGCGCGCAGCCTAGAGAAATTTTTAGTTATAAGTTCAATATAGTTATTGCTACCCTTAGCAACATGGTAAAACCCCATCTTTACAAAAAAATTTTAAAAATTATCCAGGCGCAGTCGTGCACACTTGTTGTCCCAGCTACTTGGGAGGCTGAGGCAGTAGGATCCTTTGAGCCTAAGAGGCTGCAGTGAGCTGTGATTGATTCATTGCACTTGAGTCTGTGTGACAGAGCGAGACCATGTCTCACAAAATACATAAATAAAATATATAGTTATTGCCATATGACATTTTAAGTAAAATAGTAGTATAGCAAGCAATATGGGAAAGGTTACCTTTTCTTGATCTGTTAGAGTTTTTTGTTATTTTCCTATTTTATTACCACTATAGAAATAATCTAGAGAAATGACTCCTCTTTATTGAAAACAAAAGGATATGGTCACCTATGAAAGAGATAAAATTTTGCAACATCAATTTTGGGAACTGATCTGCCTCGAAAATGTGCATTTTCTGAGATTTCAAGTCTAATTCTCAATGGACTAGTCTCTAAAGTTTATTAGTATGATAGAAATGTATGTCTTACAAGAGAAACAGAGGGAATAAATTAATGGAACACTCCTTTGCTGCTATATCTCACATAGTTTCAGAAAAGCATATTGGATTCTCAGTACAGTCAAAAAAAAAGAGGAGTAAACTGAAAATAATGGTGCAGTAGGGGTAGAGTTGAGATTGAAGAGCTAACTACGGTGTAGAGCTACTGTGAGGAATAGTGTGAACCACAGGCTCAATCAGGTACCAAGCCTGGACCCAGGTTGGCACTCATATCTCTGGGGTTCATCTAGTGGTAGGGGTGGGGTGGAGAGTGATCAAGAAGAAGATATCTCCAAGAAAGTGTGACATTTGTAATGACATAGGATTGTGATTCAGCAGATTGTACTTTTCTCAGAACCAAGATCCTAGCACCTGCCCTCATAATAATAATAACTTCTTGAATGTTTACCATGTACCATGGATTGTGCCTAGCACAATATAAATTTAATATTCACGACAACCTTATAAGAAAAGCACTATTTGTTGTCTTTATTTTACAGAAGACAAAAAACAAATTAACAAAAACGGCGAAACCACCTCACTCAGCAGCTTGGCAAGACCTCACTAGTGCAATGAGTTCTACCAAGACTAAGAGTAGACAGAAATTCAGAAGTGTCTGGAAGCTGTAGGAGAATGGAGATAGCAAATGCTAAAACACTAATTCCTGACCTTTCTTGTGGGAGGAGGAGGGGTGTGACCACCAGATATAGTGAGGGGGAGTGAGTTCCTGGGGAAGAGTCTTGGTGCTAGGTGTGGCAGGGTGACTAACTGAAGGTTTCCAGTGCAGCAGCCTGTGGACAGAGACCACAGGCACTGAAGCTTAGAGCAGCCAAAGTCATCAACATTTTTCTTTAAGAAAATGATCTGCTTCCTATAAAGATACCTGTGATGGTCATAAAGTTTCCTCTCTAAGTGCATCAGCAGAGTAATGAAGGCTGGGTTTCATAACAATAAAAATAAGTTATGTCTTAACCTGATTTTTTCCCCCAAGGATTGTTAAATTGAAAAAAGTTTTAAGATCTATGACTTCTTTATGCTCCTTTGTTTTACTGAGGCAGATGTCCTTGATCAAAAATTAATTAGTTATAATATAAATCAGTGGTTCTGCATAATTGCAAATAAAATGCAGTATGCAAGGCTATCTTTTTATTTGACTAACATTCAGATAAGCTTTCATATTTGGCATAACGTTTCCTGGCCAGGCAGTTTTGAGGACAGATGCTATTTGGCAGCCATCAACATGCTACATCAAGCATCTTTCAAGTCCTTTGTGAGCTCTTTGGTGCTTTACTACTGCACTGCATTTGGACCTGTTAATGCCTGTGATAATTTCTCATCCATTTCAAATTATGCCCACTAAAATTTGGCGTGTCAGCTACCACCCTGAGTTATGTTTGAGTTTTAAAGGAGTTGAGACTTTCTGGAATCCTTTGCAGAACAAACATTATACATTCATAACGTTAGGATCTGTATTTCTTTTAACTAAACCCCAGAGCAGTGACTTGTAAGTATCTCTGTGTGATGCAGTCCTCCACCAGAAGTCCTCCCTTCATGGCTCCCTGAGGAACTCTTACCCGACTCAGAATCCCAACTTGCCAAAAGCCCAAAATCTTCCTTGGTCATTCAGCAGCAATTCTGTGGGAAAGGAACCAGGGAAGAAGAAAAAGGATCTCAAATAGTCAAACCTAAGTCAGAGTCATTCCTATACCTGCCAAATATTGTATATTATTCCTGCATTACATTATTTCTCTGAGAAATGTTCTCGATGAAGCAATATTCTTCCATCTTCAATTTCTGGATGAGGATGATTAAAATAATGTGCATGTATGTTGAAGGGCAGAGGATGGTATTGCACAATATAGATGAAATAGTCATTGGTTTGTTTTACATTCTATGCATTTTTAATGAGTAAATTCCCATTTACGGGAATTAAATGCTCCAGATATTGATTTCAGAGGCACAATATATAATATGAAAATAAAATTCAGTCACATTATGCGATGATTACATGATGTGTAATTCAATATAGCTAGAACCCTGGAAAGTGAATAATATAACCATTCCTATGAAATATTTCAGAAAATCAAATTTATTCCCTGAAGTACGTTATAATAAAACTGAAACAACGTTACTTGATTTATAGTTCTCTAACTCAGGCTTTTAAAGCTATTTTCACGTCAAAAATAAGGGATTCTTTCTCCCCTTATCCTCAATCTTGTGCATAGTTTATAATGACAAGAAAAGCTACAAAAGAAACATTACAAAGCAGATGTGCTCCCAAGTTTGTTCCAGTTTAAACTTCAGCTTTAAGCATCTTGTGGCTATGAAATATTCATGTAAATTATGTAAGTGCATCTAGTTTAGATCCCAACCACTCATGGGTTTTCTCACAAAGTAAAATACCATACTTGATCCTATTTCTAGAGAGTGAATGCTCGCCTGGTGGATTTGTATCAACCCCTTAGGGCATCAGGGGGACAATCAATTAGGTTCACTGGGTGCTCTTACCAGACAGATGTTCTCCTAAATACTTCTAAATGCCCTCTCATTTTGTTCTCACAGGACCTAAAGAAGTAGGTGTCATTTTCATCCACACTTTGCAGGAGGAAAAAAATGAGGCTCAGTAAGGTTTTAGTAACTTACTGGTTGTCATACATGAAGAGTCAGGTTTCAAACTCAGGAATCAACAGGGCTGCCCTGACTGCTGGACTACTCTCTCTACATTAGATGCCTAGAAGGTATGCAAGTGGCTGGAGTAGGGGCACTGACTTCCATGAATGGTCATGAGTTTGGTGACCCCTGACCCATGCTGAAGTGACTCAGGAAAAGCCTGCTCCTGGGAAACTTACGTTGTGTATTTTTTTTTTCTCTTTAACAGTTGGTACTGAAGGATTAAAATTATCTCAAGGTGAAAAGCAGGAATGGTTGAGCATTGCAAAAAGCTTTTGCTGTTAGAATAGATGACATCTGCTACCTGGCTACAAGTCATTTTAAGATGACACGAAATGATGCTATCGAGGCCACAGAGCTTTTGTAGGAAAGCAGAAATGCTTGGTCACTTTTCCGCTAAGTGACTTCCCTTTATTGGAAGCTGTGCTAAATCTGGAATGCTGATAAATGGTTGCAAGGGCAGATTCTTTCAGAGTAAGATATTTAAAAACAAAGGACTCAAGGAAACCTCAATTGAAACTACAGCAATACAAAATAAAATCTCCTACTGAACCCTAAAAGACTCCTGCTGACTGACCCCTCAAAAGTACCCATATGTCTTTCTCTTCTCCCCTGAAAAGGTAACTTGGAATCAGGAACTAGTAAGTCATGGAACTATGAGGTTTCTATCCTGCCAACTGTGACAGCCTGTCAAAATATTAGAAGTATAATGATGTAGTTTTATTTTAACAACTCTTTGTCATAAAATAATGCCTGCTTACCGAATACTATTCAAACAATATGATAGTATGTAAAGGAAAAAGTGAAAATGAGACACCACTGCCACTCCCTAGAAATCATCTAACCTTCCTAATCCTTCTAAGCAGATATACACATATCTTTATTTGTATAAATAGTATCATACCATGCACACGCACACATATACCCACATGTTATTCTCTAGCCTACTTTAAAAAAAAAAAAAAGGAATGTCTCATTTATTTTAAAGATGTGGCCTCTAAAGATTTTGAAAGGATTAGACTGAGCTGGAATTACTGTAGACAGATGCTGTAGAGCTCCAACTGGGTAGTTCCAGAGAGAACAGTGCTATGTTAGTTGGTCTGTTTTTAAGTAAATGAACATGAAAGTTTAAGAAAAGTGCTTGCAGCCAATTAAGCCGACTGAGTTCCTTTCCTCATGGGGCCCAGTGTGCAATGGCTGCAAACAGCAGCTTCCCTGGTAGTGATGCAGCCTGTTTGTTGTATGGGTTGCTCTAAGGGACCTTGGAGACAGTCCTTTCAGATGGGTGTTCGTGTTTCTGACCTTGCACTATCCCAGTGTAGGCTCCAAACAGTCATGCGAAGTGCCATTGGAAAGCCCCAGGGCACTGTGGCCAGGGTTCACATTGGCCAAGTTATATCCATCCACACCAAGCTGCAGAACAAGGAGCATGGATTGACGGCCCTGTGCAGGGGCCAAGGTTTGCAAGCTGCCCAGGCACCAGAAGATCCCACATCTCAAAGAAGTGGGGCTTCACAAGTTGCAATGCCAATGAATTTGAAGACATGATGGCTGAGAAAGCGGCTCATCCGCAGATGGGTCACGTACGTTCGCCAATCGGGGCGCCTCGGGAACAAGTGGCAGGCCCCTGGGCACTCAATGAGGGCCTCCAGCTGTGCTGCCCCCTCTAATACTCAACCATAAATTCTACTCCTGTCCACCTAAAAAAAATGCTTTCAGCTTCAATTACCCCTCTTTTCTTAGGCGTAGCTTTAAGTCTGTTATTTTAGTTTTAGTTTTATCCTGATTCCCTCATTCATTAATTAGTATATTAACCCGCCAGAAAAAGAAAAAAGAAAGAAAAGTGAAAATGTGCATCAAATTGATGCATTAATACGAATTATCCCATCCATTCATTGGAATATAAAATAGGTTATTAAAGGTCACAATTGATCATCGGATTTCCAGATACCCAAAGTCACTGATTTATTTACTATAAGAGAGAAGTCAAAGCATCATTTTTCCAAGGATAGAAGCTTTTAAAAGTGTTGATTTTATCATCACTCTGATAAAATGAAGAGAGAGAGAAAGAGAGAAAGTTTGGGATAGGTGTGATAAATTGAGTTACTGGTCATAAATCTTCACTCTTAACTCATCATCCATCCCTCCTAGTGGGAAATGTGTGCTATCCCACTCTTGTCTCTTGGCTTGGCTATGTGACCTGCTTGCGTATTTGACATCTCTATGAGAACATGCCCTGAGATACACAGACATAAGCAGACCTGAGCAACCTGCAGCCTAGAGCCAAACTTCATTGTACTCAGCCTAGATAAGCTGAACCCAGTCAACCTATACTTATTTGAGTTGTGAGCCACTGACTTGTGGGTGATTTGTTATACAGCATAATGTTGCATTAGCTGACTTACAATAGCTATTATAGCAGACCCAAAAGAAACACTTGTCTCAGCTTTAATCCCTGAAGAACTCTACTTTTGCAGTATGCAAAGCTATTCATCTTATTAGAAAAATTGGAAGAAAGGCAATACACACCCGGGGCAGACTTAATCGATGTCAAGGCAAGGCTTAAGGAACCATATAAGAAGAATCAGGATGCATTTTTCTTCCCCCTTCTAGTAAAGTGCCTTGAAGTCCATGAAAATAAGATAATTGGCATAGCTGTATCTTTGGTAAATGAGGCTAACCTCATAAAATAACACTGATCCGACTGTAAAGCCAGAGTCCAGTTAAACTTTTCATACCTTTAATTCTGTGATGCAGCTAGAGCTATAACAATATATAAGAGACCCACACTCTCCTAAATCCAATTGGGACTCTAATTGCCTCAAACCTTCTTCTTTGGCTCTAGGCAGTTTTCAGAAACTGAGGACGTAAAAGTCACACTCGTATTCCAACATCCAGAGTCACATCTGCAATATGGTAGCTACTAACCACAGGTGACTATTTACTTTTAAGTCAAATAATCACTTTCTCATTCACACTAGCCACATTTCAAATGCTTAGTAGCCACATGTGGCTATTGGACACTGTATTGGACGGCACAAATACAAAACACTTTCATCATTGCAGAAATTTCTGTTGGATAGCATTGACTAGAGGCAAGAGGACCCATACATTAGTTCTAAAATCAAGAGCCTGAAGCAATCTAGG
Source organism: Rhinopithecus bieti (assembly GCF_001698545.2). Taxonomy (NCBI): domain Eukaryota; kingdom Metazoa; phylum Chordata; class Mammalia; order Primates; family Cercopithecidae; genus Rhinopithecus; species Rhinopithecus bieti. The sequence goes on from NW_016804356.1 coordinate 1,378,900, forward strand.
TTTGGGATTTTAAACCCTTTTTAAGGGGGTCAGGGGAGGTTGAAAAGGAAAAAACAATCAGTAACTGAGCTCTCTATACAGAAGCTACTTTAGCTGATATAAAAGAGCACAAGATACAGAAAATTTAATTTCCCTCACTTTATCTACTTATTTATCATTCAACCAAGCTTGGTCTTCCAGCTAGGAAACACAGATATAAAGAAACTGTGGCAAAGAAGGCAGAGGATACTAATCCTTCTAATTGCAAATCGGCTAAGACTATGTGGGACGATATACCTTGAGTAATTAAAATTTCGAAAGGTTATCTAAATCATAGTTCTGTTATCGTGAGTCTGAACCTAATGTATAACTCCAGAGTTCAATTAGGTCTTGACTTGCTAGCCTCTATTTGCATAAGGCATTGAGGACCTTCAAAGGAAGTGTCCTATTTGGGTATTCCTTATCAGAGGAAAACCAAAAGCAGAGAGACCAAGAGCTGCCATTCCTCTTTTGTTAGAGCCTAACATACACTTTCCTCAATGGTGATAGTGAGATGGGAATAACAACAGACTTTTCATTATCCGGAAGACACAGCTGTAGTCAGAAACAAGTGTTAGAAGCAGGAGATGAAAACTAAAAGTGCATGTAGGTGGTAAGTGCAAAGCTTACTTTGAAGTACACATGGAACATCTCCAGTGGTCCCCCAGAAATAATTTTGAGATACAGTGCACAAGCAGCTGAGGTTTCACATAAGTGAGTATTGCAGACTGTAACTTCCAAAGACGGCTTCACAACTGTCTGCCATCTCACATGCTTTACTAAAAACTTGCCATTCTTTACCAAGAGATAAATCTCTGTCCACTCCTCTTGAACCTGAGCAGACCAATCGAATCTGACACAAGTGAAAGTATATTACTTCCCAGGCTAGGTCATAACAATGTCATGCATTTTGTCCTAAATCCTCTGCTTTGTTCTCTTAGAATGCTTGATTTTGCAGTCATCATGCAGCATGCTGTGAGGAAGTCCAAACAGCCTGTGGAGAGAAACATGGAAAGGGAATGAGTTCCCAAGCCAATAGCCCCAGCTGAGCTTCCCAGCCCACCTCCTGGTTGACAGCTAGTGCACACCTTTCAGCCATGGAAGTGAGCCACCTTGAGAGTAGACTCTCCATGCCCCAAAAGAAGCACCCAAGATGCTGGTGTGTAGCACTGAGACAAACACCCCTATTGAGCCCTCTTCAAATTATAGGTTTCCAGGCAAAAGAAATGATTCATTTTGCTTAGGCCACTAAATTTTGGGGTGGTTTATTATTTAGTAATAGATAACTATCGACAGATATGTGTTTCTGCCATAATATTCTTGGTACCTTAAAACAACACAATTTTACTATCTTTCCATTCTGTAGGGTAGAGTGTCAATGAGCTAAGGTCAAGATGTTGGCAGGTTTGAGTTCTTTCCTGTATACTCGGCAGAATAATTTATTTTTCTTATTTTTTTTTTTCCGGCTTCTAGAGGCAGCCCAAATTCCTTGGCCCCTGCTCTCCGTTCTCCATCTTGAAAACCAGAAATGGTGGAGTCCTTCTCTCACAAGACATTGCTTCTGCCTCTCACTTCCACTTTGAGGGATCCTTGTGATTTCATTGGGCCCACCCAGATAATCCAGGATCATCTCCCCTTTAAGGCCGGCTGATTGGCAACCCTAATTCCAGCAACAACTTTAAATCCCCTTTCCACATAACCTAACACGTCCACAGATTCCAGGGATTAGCATGTGGGCCTCCTTGGAGGGCCATTATTCTGCTATCACAACACGTAAGGGCAAGAACCAATGAAACCTGCATTATTGTTATAAAATAGCAGTTACCTTGGTAATGGCCTCTAGATATTAGCCAGGGCACCACATCCATTGAGACGTAAATAAAATTGGTTCAAACATCATGCATAGTGTGGGTTTCAACATTCTTTCAATCATTTCAGGAATTCCGGTGGGGGAGAGGATGACTTACATTGTTCCCAGTCACCTCTATTTTTACACTCGCATGCCTCCTAAATTTGTTAAGTTTATGGATTTTTTCACCATCCCACACATGGTGTCTCTGCTCTGTACTACATCTCACTGAGATACAATTTCTCTGCCTTCCTTGTTTGCCACAAAATAGCAAATCAAATATAGGAAATAATAAAGCCAACAGACAAATTTCACCTGAAGTGTGAGGAGACAGAAGGTGTGCATAAGAAGAACAACTTAAAGTTACACTTTAGACATTCTGATTGGATACCAGTTCTGCTATCTCTGCTCAGCCAGCCTCGCTGCATGACTCAGTGGTTTCTTCTAGAGCAAAACATAAGAAAATGGAATCAGGCTGGGTGCAGTGGCTCATGCCTGTAATCCCAGCACTTTGGGAGGCCATGGTGGGTGGATCACCTGAGGTCAGGAGTTCGAGACCATCCTGACCAACATGGAGAAACCCCATCTCTACTAAAAATAAAAAAATTTAGCCAGGCATAGTGGCACATGCCTGTAATCCTAGCTACTCAGGAGGCTGAGGCAGGAGAATCACTTGAACCCGGGAAGCGGAGGTTGCGGTGAGCTGAGATCATGCCATTGCACTCCAGCCTAGGCAACAAGAGCGAGACTCCATCTCAAAAAAAAAAAGAAAAGAAAATGGTATCATCCTATCACTTCATGCAGAATGAACCAATCTAGCTCCAGCCCCAAGCTCAGCTCTAGCCCTCCCATTGTATACACCAACCTTATTGATGTGCCCAGTTTCTCATTTCTCCTTCCCTCACCAGTGTCTGCAAGAGGAATGGAGAGAGAGATTTATTTCTAGAATAATATAAATAATGCCACCACCTCCATCTCCCCCACTAAGAAGGCAGAAAAAATTACTGTCTATTTTGCTTTAAAATATTTTTTCTCCTCCACTTGGTTATAGGATCATAAGGACAATATTTATGTAACTTTGATATTTGGGGAATGCTGTGAATTCAGGAGTCTGGGGACCTTAGGATAAATGTTTTTTTGGGTATTTTTGCTTCTGCCCATTTCACGCCCTGCTGTGACCAAGAGACAAAAAAGCAGACAAAGCAAACCGACTGAGAGGCTGCTCATCAACAGGGCAAGTACCTGGTGATGTGTGCTTGAGAAACAAAAGGAGATGCTTTTGCCACGAGCTGGCCTAGGCCCAGAGCAGTGTGGTGCCAGAGGGAGGAAGGATAACAAACCCAGATGGAATCCAGAGTCTGCAGCAGTGCTTTAGAGTTTCCACGGAAAATTAAAAACTAATAACCAGATAATACCTTCTGAGCTCTGTGCCCTGTGGACTTCTGCTGAATTTTGGATGAGGTGAGAAAGAGAGGGAAGGAAGGTGACTAGGGAAAGAAACAAACCTTTAATAAAATCCACAGGTGTAGCAGCAAAAACCCTATTCTAACTGGTGCCCCAGGGCTCAAGAAGTCACTGGGTTTTTGAATATGCTAAAATTGTGTTAATGTTTGTTTGGGAAGATGTACTAAGCCTTGATAGGAAATATGCGTGGAGCAGAGTTATGAATAATGAGAGAAATTTAGAAAGGCTACAGCCTCAAATAGCACAAAAGACATAGTGATGGTTGTACATCAGAATGCTACATGGAACAGCTGGGTTCACACATTGTGTTTTGATAAGTGATTTTCGCATATCAATTTATTTAATCCTTGCCACGAGAAGTGGTAGATATATATCTCTCATTTCCAAAGATAAGAGCCTGACTAAGAAGTGGTAGATATATATCTCTCATTTCCAAAGATAAGAGCCTGACTAAGAAGTCTGCAGAACTGGGTGGAAATTCTAGCTCTATAGGATGCTAAGATTCATGTTCATCCATTTGTGAAATGAGATAAATATTCCTACAACTTCTTCTCGCGAGGATCAAATAAGTAAACATGTGAAAATCACTATCACAACACAAAGTGTGACACATAGCCCATGCTCAATAATAGCAAATACACATTTATGTATATATTTGTGTAAATACAGATAATATGTTTTTTCCACTCAGGGAAGTGACCCAGCACACCAGGTACCCAGAAAAAAAAAATTATTTGAATAAAGGGAAACATTCTAACTGTGGTTTATTTACCCCTAAAGAGATGAATTTTATCCCAGGTGCAAAGGGTAGACTTAATGTTCAAGCAAAAATATCTTCACTTGCTGTCACTTCAGAAAGACTATAAATACTCCCAACCAAGAAAAACTTGTTTTAAATACAGAATTAAGTGTAGGAATGAAACAATTTTTTTAAACCCTGAAGTATCTTTAATACTGTAACTTATTGTATATGACTTATGTACTCAAGATCCCTAGAATAGACCCAGTAGGGTGTTAAACCACAGAATTTTTAAATTAGAAGCAACCTTAGAGAACATCTAATTTTAAACTTCTCATTTTACAGATGAGGAAACTGTGGCTCTTTAGCAGTGAAAATCCTGACTGTACTCCAAAGCTACCCATGGGTGGTAAAACTGCTGGCGAAGTTTCTGTTAGGAGTTTGTCCTGCCTTTCAGTTAGAATTGGCTGGGCTTCTCAAAGCGCTGTCTGCAGGGCCTCCTTGATGTACGATAGACCAACCTCCTAGGGCATTAATGTCTAAAAGGAAATGCATGTATCTACTGTAATCCAGATATTGCTTCACAGGCATTTTATCAAGTGAGGTCCCTGTTTCCCATTCATTTTGCAAAGTCGGGAATATTTTTGCTGAGTTTTTAAGTCTATTTAACATGATCATCCTTGATTCCTCTTCTCCTTTTGCTCCTGGCCCCTTCAAATCAATAGGCAAGACCTGCTAAATCTGCCTTTAAGACATACCTTCCTGGTCTAAGAGGCCATCTTCTCTCACTTGGGCTAAGTTAATAAATAGCCTCATAGCTGGTCTCTTTGCTTTTATCTTGTCTCCCTAATGGCAGTATCTTTCAAGCGGATCAGATTAGTGGCCCTGTGTAAAGCCCTCCAGAGTTGTCCACTGCATATAGAATGATATCCAAATGCCTCACTCTGCCTATAAGGCCCTATGTAAGATGATCCCTCTCTCCCCACTCAAACTCATCTTTTACGCATCTTCCACTTGGGCCTATGCTCCAGCTACTGTTGTCTTTATCTCTTCCTCGAACATCTTAGGGCCCTAACACTGTATTGCATCTACTTGGAATGCTCTTCCACCAAAGCTTCCAATATCTAATCAATCCCATCTCCACTTACATGTCACCTCCTCAAGGATGCCTTCCCTGATCCAATCTGAACAAGACCTCTAGTCTCACTCCATCACATCACTCCTCTGTTTTATATTTATTGTAGCATCTAATATCTTCATGCTTTATTTACTTGTTTGGTTTTCCTTGTAACCCAGCACCTGCATTAATGTCTGACAATAGCAGATATTCAATGAATGTTTTTAGAATGAACAGATAGATGAATGAATGGCACTGCAGGTAGAAAAGGTAGTACCTGAAGGTCCTCTGAGTCACTGAAAGAACTCACTGACTGACAAGAGTACATAAGAAAGAAACTTAAAGCACTAAATGCTATTCTGACTTAAGGTCTAACATGAAATCATTTAGTATTTTTTTTCTGAGTCTGAATCTGGTAATTTCCAAGTGGTAGGAACTTTCATCACTACCAGTTCTACATAAGTAGCTTAAGTCTCGTAAATAAAAATAATAATTTTAAAATTCCAACTGGGAGTGGTGGCTCATGCATGTAATCCCAGCACTGTGGGAGGCCAAGGTGGGCAAGTAGCTTGAGCTCAGAAATTTGAGACCAGCCTGGGCAACATGGCAAAACTCCATCTCTCCTAAAAATACAAATAAATTAGCTGAGCATGGTGGCTCACACCTGTGGTCTCAGCTACTTGGGAGGCTGAGGTGGGAGGATTGCTTCAGCCCGGGAGATGGAGGTTGCAGTAAGCTGAGATCATGCCACTATACTGTAGTCTGGGTGGCAGAGCGAAACTTTGTCTCAAAAATAAAAAATTACCACCACTTCCTTGGAAATGTAATGCAAAACTTATTAGTTTTAGTGTATAGATTTTTTTTCACCAATGTTCAGTTTATTTCTGTGTTTTGGGCTTTCGTTCCTTACTTCTTTTAAGCCTTTTGGAAGCATCTCTTTCTGAATGGTTATGTGGGTTGATTCCCAAATTTTAATCCAAACTTTTAATAATGGAGCAGTGGGAAAAAAGACAGTGATCAAGGAAATATGGTCCAGAACCTGGATTTACCTCTTCAATTTAACCTACTACTATATTTGTATTTTTTTTTTAATTATTTTTTTTTGAGACAGAGTCTCGCTCTGTCGCCGAGGCTGGAGTGCAGTGGCCGGATCTCAGCTCACTGCAAGCTCCGCCTCCCGGGCTCACGCCATTCTCCTGCCTCAGCCTCCCCAGTAGCTGGGACTACAGGCGCCCGCCACCTCGCCCGGATAGTTTTTTGTGTTTCTTTTAGTAGAGACGGGGTTTCACCTTGTTAGCCAGGATGGTCTCGATCTCCTGACCTCATGATCCGCCGGTCTCGGCCTCCCAAAGTGCTAGGATTACAGGCTTGAGCCGCCGCGCCCGGCCTATATTTGTATTTTTAAGAGAGCCTCTAAACACGCTGCAGCATGACATAGCCGTGGTACGTAGCCATACCTGTCAGATGGTTTCCAGAGTACAAACAAACACATGTGATTAGTGTTGGACGAAGAAATGGGAATAAAAATAATGTGGAATCCAGTGAGTCCACATGCCTGCAGATAGCAACTCACACTCACAGCATCCAGCACACCATAGAGCCACAGCCAGAGGGCAGCCTGGGGGAAAGCAAAACCCAGTGTTTCCTCCTGGAGCCTGATCTTCAGCTTGGCCCATGCTTGAAATGCTTTAAGTAATGATTTTTTAGTGTTTAAGTCTTGCGGGGTTTGTTTTTGCTTTTTAAATCTGAAGGTGGCTTGCTCACTAACCCTGTTGGACTAAATCTCTAGCAAATTGGATTACTCTGTGCTTACTTGGGAGAACTTGGACTTAAAACATGACCCATTTTCTTTTGTTCTTCTTCCAGATCCTAGTGTGGATTCTATTGCACTTGGAATTCTTTGAGCCATTGGAATTACCTGGGGCATCTGTTAGGGCTATCTCCATCTCAAACACTAGGAAAAAGTGTTGCTTCCTGTTGGAAGTGACCCCTTCTCTAATAGCAGAGATTTGGAAAAATAATGTGCTCAACGTTAAATTTGTTTAAATAGCTGCAATGATTAGTTTCTCTACTGTCAATAGGGGGAAAAATACCATGTCAAGAGGTGAAATCAGTGATCATTTTGAATAATGTCTGTATGGGATTATTAGATAACAATGAGTCTTTGGAGAAAGAGGCCCATGGGTTTTGCAGGTGCACATATGGCAATTATTATACCTTCTGAGCAGAGTAGACAACTGAGTGCATCTCAAAATTTTAGTCACAATTGTTACTACTAATGAAACATAGGGTCTATTTACAAACTCTTGTGCCCATTTCCAAAATCTAGAAACAAGTAATTACACAACTTATTAAGTTACTACAAGTTCACTGATAAATCTACTGCAAGAACATATATAAATTCCAAGAATAAAATGTAAATAAGGCATTATGAAGGTTTTCTTGCAAGGGAGATCTATTTGAACTGAGAGACAAAACATGAATTTTAATTGTTTTAATTATTATCACAAAATGAAGTGAAAATTCTATAAAATGGAAATTACATGGGAAAACACACGTAATTGCACCATCCTAACAAACTTATCTGCACTATATATCCTTCAAACATGTTTCTACATCACTATACATGTTTTATAAGTGATAGTCACAGTGTTATATATAGTTTTTTTGAACTTTTCTACTTACTTATTAAAAGTACTTTCCTTTGTCGCTACACCTGTCCTCATAATTGTCTTCTTTTTGGTTGCAACACAATATTCTACTTAACATAATTTGATTAGTTTTTTCACTATTATTTGACATTAAGTTATGATGTTAGAAAAACATATCTTTACAGGTAAGATTGATTCCTCCTCCTTTGGTTTCTTTATTTAGAATAAATTTATAAATGTGAGATTATGAGACCTGTGCTCCTGAACATTTTTACGACTGTTAATATATGACACCAATTTATTTTGCAAAGGCAAGATAATTAATTCTTTTTCCAGCCATACATGAGCATTCCAGACTCACCTCAATATTGTCAGCAAAGGAGTGTCTATCCATCTGTCTCTCTGCAATTTAATAGGTTAAAAAATGCAATTTTCTTCATGCTTTCATTTTTATTTGTTTACTAGTGAAATCATTTTAACATGTTAAGGAATAATTATATTTCGACCTTTTGTATGATCTATTACAGTTTTTCAAATGAGTTTGTCCAGTTAAGGGGAGGTCTTTTCATCAGAAAACTCAGGTTGATGAAGGCAGAAATGCAGAGTATTTTTATTTGTTTGGATTATAGAGTACACAAGAGGGGAGAACAGAAAACAAGTGTGAATCAAACTGTGGCCAAATTACAGAAGGTCAGGAAAGGAAGAGCAACTTTCTCAGCAAGAATTAAGATTCTTTTCTTGCAGGAGTTGTGGTGAATGTGGATTAACAGTTATTAAACAGGATTTATCCAAATTGGTTCATAAACAAAACAAAAAAATCCCCAATTTCAAACCTCTGTTCCTTATGACTCATGAAACAATCAAATATTGTCTTTGTTCTGCAGGGCAAAGACATGATATAAATATGTTAGTGTCATTCTGCATATGCCGAATGTATTCTTAATAAATATTGCTTTTGAGTGTCAATATTAGTTTTTACAATCACTGAGTTTTAAGTGTAGAATAGTGGAGGGGAGAAAAGCAATATTTTTCCTCACCCGTTGCTAGGTTCATGGCTGAGACTCCTATAACAAAAGGTAGATTAACAAGATACAAATTCTATTTAACAAATTTTGAATTATTTCCTACAAATTTATTTATTATGTTTTATGTGACACAGGGCCTTCAAAATTGGAGATTCAAAGAAACTGGAAAACTGTGTGTTTTTATAAACAGTTGCGCAGAAGTGTGATGGGAGGACGAAAGAGCATGATCTAATGGTCATCGACTGTGTCAGGGGAGATTTAGCAAGGCCTGTTTGTTTAGATTCGTCTTTGTGTCCCTGTGTGACATTCCTTCTTTTCTGGAAGAGGGTAGGGCACCTGTCACATGAGGGTCTTCAGGGGAGAAAGGAGGGAGAAGATCAGAAAATGACCTTTCTAAGTTTTATGGCCTGCTTCAGGGGAAGACAGCAGAGAACTTCCTGTTTCTCAAATGCCAAGGTGCCATATTTTGGGGTAGCATATCTGGAATGCTGTCAATAGGTAGATAAGAATTCTAGTATACAATTTAACAACATATGCTTCAGTAGGAAAGATGTTTGATTAATGCAACATCATCTCAGTAATAGATTTATTATCAATACACAAATTAATCTAAAAAATGGCATTAGTTATTATAGCAATCAAGGTCAAGTAAAATAGTGGCATATTCTGCTTGACTACCAAAGCACACTAGCATTTCTATTTAAAGAGTTTGAAATTATCCCAAGCTCCATGACTATAATTGTCTTTGAGTTTACTCATTTTCTATGTTTTTGTGTCAGATGTGGGTTCATGTATGTGCATTGGTTTTGAGATGTTTTTAAATGATGTATAAATAAGTTTTTAGTTATGAATTTTGCAAATAATATGGTGCTTGATGTACAGGCAGATTCCGTGAATGTGTGCTTGATATGCTACAAGAGTAATAATAAATACTAAATGATTGCCAAGTGATCTCCTTGCACTAAAGTTTACATGATATAATTTAACACAAACTTATCAAATTTATAGAAAATAAGATTTCATGTCTGTGATTGCCATCTGTTATAACACAATCCTAGTCCCAACTTTATACCTGCAGAGGAAAAACTTGGTGGTCACTAGATGCAACTGCTTTGTTTGAGAGGCTTGATTCTTTGGTTATCGGAGCAGTAGGTAACAAAGGAGATAGATGAGAAAGTGCAGGGGGCTGGGCGCGTTGGCTCACACCTGTAATCCAGCACTTTGGGAGGCCAAGGCAGGCAGATCACGAGGTCAGGAGTTCAAGACCACCATGACCAACATGGTGAAACCCCGTCTCTACTAAAGAATAGAAAAATGAGCCAGGTGTGGTGGCACGTGCCTGTAATCCCAGCTACTCAGGAGGCTGAGGCAGGAGAATCACTTGAACCCGGGGGGCGGAGGTTGTAGTGAGCCGAGATCACGCCATTGCACTCCAGCCTGGGCGACAGAGCGAGACCCTGTCTCAAAAAAAAAAAAAAAAAAAAAGTACACGAAGGCTGGCCCGGGAACAGCTCCCTTGGTGAATGGGGAGATACAGCCACTGCACTTGAGCAAACTGAGTTGTACCATGTCTTAAACTCTAGCAGACTATAGTGTGGTGTCCTTTAATATGTTGCGATTAAAATCTGATATACTTTTTTTACATAATGGGCTTTCTCAGTAATGCAACTCTGGAGATAAAGCAGGATTGAACATTTTGATAAAAACAGTACTTGTTTTATATCAACATTTTCTACTTAGGAATTGGCTTTTATATTGTGAAATTGATTTTTGCTTATTTAGTTTTGTGGTTTAATGCTGTCTAATAATTTAATCACTTATTTGGTCCTTGCTGGTAGAGGGGATATTATGATGACACTAGCTAAAACATCTGGGGGGAAGTTAAAACATTCCATTATCTGTCTGCTTCACCTACAGCATGGCAAACATCTGGACACTGGAAATTCTTCCCAATTTTTGTATTCAGATGATTACAAATGGTACCAAACTCAGTCACTGTCAATAAACACTACCTGCATTAGAGTAACACAGTCATGCAACTTGTGAGATCCATGAAGAGGATCTCAGTTGGGGAATTCAACAAAAAGAAGGTTTTTACACAGTTTCATAGTCACCAAAGAAGAATCCCAGGGACAGGACATTTGACAGCCTCATTTATTCATTCATTCATCTACTCAATGTCATTCAATACATATATGCAATGCTGTTGAAAGAAGACTTTGGTTTTGGAAGTGGTGCATTGGAGTGTGGTGGTGTTTAAATTTCCTCCAAGAGAAAATACCTCTGCTACACATTGATGCTCTTTATCACCATTTTTGAAATTTTGGTTTGGTTAATTGTTTACTGAGGATATTACATGAGGCTTTCTGACTGGCATGTTTCTGCCTTTTGAACACTGGGAGTATAATATTCTCAAGTTTCCCCGAGAGAAGAGGTACAAAAAGATGCAACACCCACTTGGAGGATGCATTGGGAATCTCACATGAGCCATCCTATAAAATCAACTTTCTATTGTATGTCGTTATTGTTATTTTTGTTCAGCATCCTTTCTTCATCTCCCTCCTTCATTCTCTCTCTCTCTCCCCCCGTCTCTCTCTATATAGCTCTTTCTTTCTCTTCCCTCTCTCTCCTCTCTCTCTCTTTCTCTCCTCTCCTCTCTCTTTCTCTCTCTTTCTCTCCTCTCTCTTTCTCTCTCTTTCTCTCCTCTCTCTCATCTCAGCCAGAAAACATTGTGCAGGTGTTATTCATCATTGAAAATACACTCCGTTACAGACAATTTAGTTTATGTGCTAGAGCAAATACACGGTTACAGACAATTTATTTAATGCAACCAGGAAATTTTGGTATCTGATCAGAGCTTCTCTTTGGACAACATGAAAGAATTTAGCAGGTTTATATGCAGTTAAAGCTGAGGAAAGGGAAACCATTTGTGAGCAATTGAAGCAGTGCAGAAAAGGGAGAGTTGGTAGATCTCACTGTCTGTATTGCCTTTGATCATTCCCTGTTGTAAAAATTCCCCTTTGTGGACAGAGGCAGAAACAGAAAATAGCCATATAAGTTAGATTTTTTCCCCCATGAGAAAATGCCAGATGTATCTTAAGAGAGGTATAACAGCGCTGTGTTTTCTTTCTGGCAGCACTGCCAATGGGAACAAGAACACAGGCAGGAGCTAGCAACTGATAGAACAAGACCTCAAAATAGAGGAGGAGAAAATTGGGGAAAGCTGTGCAAAGCGCCAGGGCACAAAGCTGATGTTTCCAAACAAGAAAGATCCAACTCAGAAAAGAAGAAGAAATCAGTGTAGAATTCTGGGGACCTGACTATGGTTGACACATCCCAAGGAGAACTACCTAGGTCTCTGAGCATACCCTGGCCATCCGGCAGCAATGGCTCTGAATCTGGGGAGGGCTGGTCCTGTAGGCAATTTAATTCTGGCCGTGTGGTAAAGTAGAGGTTGAAAGCAGTCGGGGACTGGCATTTGCCACTTTACTGGCACTATTTTCTTTTCATTTTCTGAACTCTTGGGGTTCAATTATTTGTGTCTAATGATAAATATTCTCTAATGATGAATGCAATGTTTTTCATTCATTCTGATTGTTTCTTCAAAATTATCACCCTTGGCTATAGTATTCTGTCTAAATTGCTTTTGTTGAAGAAATTTATTTTGTGTAAAGAGGATAAAGGAGTCAACTAATTAGTCTTCTCAAATGTTAATTGTAGTACCAGGACTCGTTTACTTGGAATCTTTGTATAATGATCATAGGCTTTGAAGTAGGCTATAGTATAAATGCACTGTAATGTAAGTATAAATTCCATTTGTAGTTGAGAATTCTCTGCACAGATAGTCCGAAGATAATGAATCTATGTAATACTTTATGGACTGAATACTTTTTTCTCCTTTTGACATAACAGTGAATTACAAATTATATAAACAATTGACTGCTCTTCTCAAGCAAAGTCAAGAGGCTGCAATTACCCCAAGAGAAAGACTTTAGTGTCTTTGACCTGACATTGACCACAGTTTTCAACTTTCCAAATGTACTGAATAAGTAGAGAATATCAGATATTCAGAAATCTTCATTCCTTTTAATTAGCTTTTAATTAACTTTCTATGTCCTTTAATGAAGATTCAAGTTTCTTATAATCATACAGAGTTCATGACTCCTGCGTATCCTTAATACCACTGAAACCAGAATTTTACATAATAATTGGTTACTTAAAATACAATAGCATGGTAGACAAACCATAAGCTGATGGCTTTGAATTAGTATGGTCTTTGATAAGACCTTTATTCCACTGCCCTGGGAATCATATGCTTTAGGAAAGATTTGTTTAGAATTGGACAAAAATCAGAAGTAGTAAAAGCTCAAATTCCTAAATCAAGTGACATGAATTTTAGTGAACCAGGGACAAAAAACTGAATTGGCCCCAAAATTATTTCTTCCTTTGGCTTCTGTCTCTACTCCACTGTCACCACCTCTAAGGTAACCCAGAAAACAAGTGTAAAGGAAAAGGGAAAATTCAATGATAGGTGAGTCCAAAATTATTTTATTGAAAGGTCTAAATTCCTTGGAGGTGAAAATTCGACTCTTTCCTGAAATACTATAATTTTCTGTGAAGATAGTCTGTAAGTTTTCTGTAAAATATCACTTAATATCACTTAACTGACATCAGCAGTCACTGTTTTGGGTTGATCTTATCTAAGGTTGTGATGAATTTTACTGTAGAACTTCATAGCAAATATAGTTTTTAGGGCAAACAAAAAGAAAGAAAGCACAGCAGGTGACATGTTTAAACTACCTGTGAGAACAGACTCTGCTTAAGAAACCTACTCTGTTTATGGCTTACATTGGAATGAATGTTGGAGCTGGTGATATTGATGCAGTCTTCTCATTTAGTAGATGTAAAAACAAAAGAGGAGTGAAACTACAGGACTTCATGAAAATTTCAAAGCAGAAGTTTTGCTCTCATTAAAATAAGTCCAACAATAGATGTATTTTAAAATGTTATTATTTATTAACCAGACATTTGACATATACTTCCAAATATTAAGATTTAATTCATTGAAATATTTTATTTGAACATATTACCGTTCTCAATTTCTTTTCTTTTTTTTTTTTTGAAACAAAGTCTCACTCTTTGCCCCCAGGCTAAAGTGCAATGGTGTGATCTCAGCTCACTGCAACCTCTTTTCTTGTGTTCAAGCAATTCTCCTGTTTCAGCCCCTCAAGTAGCTGGGACTACAGGTGCACACCATCACGCCCAGCTAATTTTTGTATTTTTAGTAGAGACGGGGTTTCACCATACTAGTCAGGCTGGTCTCGAACTCCTGACCTCACATGATCCACTCACCTCTGCCTCCCAAATTGCTGGGATTACAGGCTTGAGCCACCATGCCTGACCCCCTTGTCAATTTATTTTCATATATTTAGTTTGGACTTCATCTCATTAGCCTAGGTTGCTGAGGTTGGCCTATAGTCATAAGTGTTTTTGCTCTGAATATAAAGCTTAACAGTATTGTTTACTGTTTCCTATAAATTACACTCTAGTGAAATACTGAGTGATAGTTTTTACATTTGATACATTTAAGTGATGAAGGTTCAACCAGTTATCTAGAGATAACATTTCAAAATGGAATATTTGGCACCAACATCAGTAGAGACATTCTCCTTGTGTTTATGCTAAATTTGTCTTCAGTCAATTCAACCATGCCTGGTTGTGCAACACTCTCTTTGATTATTGATTTACTCCAGAGGCTGACATGTAAGTGAATATTGTAATGCCCATCAATATTATCTACAAGACTTTTTCCAAAGCTTAAATCCAGTCCACAGTGGAGGGACTCAGAGCCCTACAGGGGAAACCTCATATGCCCAATGAGCTAGCCCCACATCAAAACAAGTAAATAATCTAAACACCCCGAGGGCAGCACTAGTATTTCCCAGACAACTTAACATCTACAAACTCGGAAACCAAAGATATTTGTTCACCTTTAAGCTATTATTAAAGGACTGGCTACTTATTCAGAAGAACTTGAATTCTTATGCCTCTGCAGTAGTTTTGTCGAGTGTTTTGATCTCTGACCCTTTACTTTCTTAGAAATTATTGAAGACCCCAAGGAGCTTTTTACTATATGGGTTATATTTATCAACATTTACCATGTTATAAATTAAAGCTGATAATGTTAACAACTTTTCTTGAATTTTAAAGAAGCAATACACTCATTATATATTAGAAATAAATAGTATCTTTTTAAGAAAAAAAGAGAATTATACTTTACAAATCATCTTTGCCAGGAATCTGCCCACCTGCCCCCGGTCCAGGCATACTGCCCTGCCCAAGACAGAGACTGACTTTACGAGTAACCAAGACTAACCTTAAAAGCAACCAGTAAGCATGATTTAAGGATGATCAGAAAACCTTTCCTGTCCCCAGAGTATTCGTCCACTTTAGATTTGAAATGTGACAAACCTCCTATTTGGGAATGTAGCAACAAAGAACAATGTGACTGGATTTGCACAGAACACTGGATTAAATATTTTATATACTTTGTCTCGTGGACATCCATAACATCTCTATGAGACAAAAATCATTATCCCCAATTTACAGTTGAGAGAACCAAGGCCCAGAGAAATTAATAACATGTCTAATTTAACACAACTGGTATGTAGCAGAGACAGTTTCACACTGCAGTCTAACTGGCTGTATACCCAGTGTTTTCTGCCTTGCAGAATAGAATCTGAAATAACCTCAAGCATCCTTAGATTCATTGTTGTTTATATGTAAGCCACATTTGGCATTTGGCCTTTAATATCTCTTTGATTTAGGCACTTTATCATTTTTATGTCACATGTTCATTCACCCTTGACCAAGGGTAGGGAAGATATATGTTCTTTGCAAACTGACTGATTGAGTACAGGTGTAAAGCTATGTCATCAAAAACCTTTAACCCCTTTCTTTGTCCCAGGTAACAGGCAATTAAATCAGAGTAGTTTGCTTCAGGCCAGAAGATCATTGACCAGCACAAGGCATTTTTTTTTTTTTTTTTTTGAGCTTAGAGATACCATTAATGTCACAGAGCCCCATAGCCAAAATGAAGGACATCTTTGCAAATGATGGATTTATCCACTGTCTTTTGGAAGCTAGATGTGATTATCTCTATCAGCTTTTGTTCACACTCTTAGCACTCATTTTTTAGTGTTATTTAATCTTCAGTCCTTCTAATTTCAAAGTTCCAAGGCTCAGAGAACTAACTCACTCTGCATTAATAACTAACTTGGCCAGCCAACTAGTCAGATAATCACTTCTTCTAAAGACCCGAATTTAATCACATATAAAGTAATATGCATTGGCTCCTAGGATTAGAAAGAAAATAGGAGGGGCACTGTTTAGCCTACCACAGCCCATCTTCTGGTTCCCAAAGATTCATGTTCATTCCACATGCAAAACCCATTCACCACATTCCAGCATACCCCAAAATCTCAACCCATTACTGCATCAATTAAAAATTCATCCAAGTCTCATCTAAATATTAGCACCTAAGAAGTCCAAGATGATTTAGAATTATCATCAAAATCATTGAAAATAAGGTATGTTTGAGAGTCTGGGTACATCCCATCCTAGGGCAGAATTCCTCTCCTTGTTGCTTCTCATAACAGGCTCTTTATCAAGACATCTTTCTTACATTCAGGGTTGATATTAAAATTGTGAGGCAAATCAAAGAGCTTTAAAGACCTCATAGGGATTTTTTATTTGGCTAGATTCAGTTTTGTTTTCTGCTTAATTGTATTACAAATGGATAAAAGTTAAACAGCTTCTCTTGAAAGTCAGCTAGAAGCTTTTGATACGTTGGTGTCTTTCATGATGTCTGAATCAGTCACACTAGCATCTTCTGGTTTTGAACCTCTGCAATCTAGTCCTGGAGATTTGGCTATTTCTAGTGCCTTTAATCGCAGTGTCTGCCATGTGACAGACACAATCTTCTATATACACAATATTTTTCATGTTAAAGCTGCACCAGGCTGGGTGTGGTGGCTCATGCCTGTAGTCTCAGCACTTTGCGAGGCCAAGGCGGGCGGATCACCTGAGGTCAGGAGTTTGAGGCCAGCCTGGCCAACATGGCAAAACCCCATCTCTACTAAAGAATACAAAAATTAGCCAGACGTGGTGGCACCGCCTGTAATCTCAGCTACCCGGGAGGCTGAGGCAGGAGAATCATTTGAACCTGGGAGGCAGAGGTTGCAGTGAGCCAAGATTGCACCACTGCACTCCAGCCTGGGTGACAGAGTGAGACTCCATAAAAAGAAAAAAAATATTTAAAAAAGAAAAAGAAAAAACAGCTGCACCAAAGTATATTTTAAGACAGATTGACAAATAAAATGACAATTAGAGGTACAAACAAGTGAAAATTAGACATATATGGCTATACCATTACAAATAACTCAGTCTGAGGTGATACACAAATAAACAGAAACCTTTCTCTTATAGCTACATTTGCTCATGCAGGCAGCCTTTTGTGTCACGACTTACTGATCTTCTTAGTAACTGTTGACTTGTTTGGGGGTTGGTTGTGAAATATTTCCCAGTTTCATGAATGTTAAAAAGCAAACCATATGTGTTGTAGACTTAAGATGATGTGGTATTTCTACATCATGAAATATCCTTTCATAGAGTCATTTTTAATGACTGCATATTGTTTAATTGTATATAGACAACCACTTTTTATTGAACATTTAGGTTTTTTTTCAATATTTCTGTAATTGGGGCTTGCAGTGTATACCTTTGTACTGAAATGGAGTTCAGATGTTTTAACGTTTATTCCAGGAAGTATCTTACTGTGAATTAAGAAGATACCCTGGATTAATTCACAAATGGAAATGCTTTTTTATCTCAGATTCTGACATGTTTTCTTCTTAGCCCTTATTTTAATATATTGGTTGAATAAATTGGCTGTCTATCCCATTAAGTCATGATCACCTTACATATATACTTGTTTGTTATATGTGTTTCAGTACACTGGAAAGAAAGACTTGAGGAAGAAGGCTTAGCCCTGGTGAACTGTAACGGAGGGAGTGGGGATGAAGGGGAAAGTCCTGGACCATGAGTGAGCATCAGGGAAAGGCAGTCTTGCTCACTCAGAGGGACACCTAAAAATCATTAAGGGGTAACTTGCTGAATGAGTAGGTGAGGACAGGTGCTAACAAGAATGATGGAAGATGGTGGAAGACAAACATTGTCTGCTTCTAAATTTACCCTACAGATTCACCTGAATGGCACACTCATTACTATGCTTCCCCTGCCAAAGGGCAAGTACAAATAGTGAACACTGGGACGATGTCAAGGAATTAGGGAAGAGCTGTGATGAAATGGAGGAGCACATAGGTCCCTGAAACACGGGCTCAGAGATTGAGTGTTCATAATTCTGGAAAGGCAATAATAGCCTGGAATTGTGTATAATGTCACACCTCACTAGGGCCTGCAGTGGGAATGTCTGCTGTGAGTAAAACTTGTCAATTCTGTGTATTTATTCCTCTCTCTATTATGTAAGACTTTTATTTAAATCTTTAATAAAGTCTGGTTTCATTCTTCAACGTGTTTCCCTACCAAATTTAATGATTCATTTCTATCAATCATCACATCTGTCCATCCTTTCTAACGCGTTCCTAACAGTCTCCTGTTTCTGACCCACTGTCTGTATGCTTAGACTCAAAATAGATTCAAGCAGAACCAAAAGTCATGTGAAGAAGTGAAGTGGCCAAAATCCCTTTGATAAAAGCATGAAAAGAGCTAAGGGGCATCCTGTTGACCTGCCAAGCTGCAGGTGGTGGCCAAGCCCACCCCAGGTCTTCCTCCTCCAATTAGAAGCATTTCTCCTTCATAGGAGGAATTCCAGGGGGTATGAGTTTGTGTGTGTAGTATGTGATCCATCCTGGCCTATAGGTGACCTGCAGTGCCCACAAGGGTGCACCACAAGCATTGTTCCAGCTCCAAAAGAAAGAAAGGAGTCCATTGTCTCTTTATGACAGCCAAAAATAGAACTGCCCTTTTAAATACTGCACAACATTGTAAATGGTCCAATCTCTTTTCTGGCTTACTATAACCACCAGGGCACTCATCCACAATGTTGCTCTCTAGGTTTCTCTGAATCTGTTTGAGTCCTTTCCACACATACAACAAGCTACATTTTTTTTCAAGGTTGAATTGCATTTCATTTTTTTGTTTGTTTTAAACTAAATTTAGCATAGTGTGTCTCCATTCTTAATGGTGTCTGCAACAACTCCCAAATTAGAAAGCTCTTCAGACTTCACTAGCAAAGTGTTGTTTTCTTGCTTTTTTCAAACCTTCTTATTGTGCTAACATAACTAATATTTGTCTAGTGCTTTACAGTTTACAAAATACTTTCAAACCCATTATCTCCTGAGAGGTAGTATTATTATATTATCAGGAACTCTCTTTACCAAGGCAGAGACAGGCTCAAAGATATTAATTGGTTTGTCAAAACTACACAGCTACTAACAAACTTGAAACTGAAACTGGTTTTCTGGCTCCAGGCCCCATGTCCTTTGTACCACTCAGAGCTGGCATCCTTCTTGACTAATTCCTGTCTATGTATTTCCACACAAGCAGTTACCAATATTATTTAGCAGGAAACTGAATAAAATTCAATAACTTGAATAAATGTCTAGATGCTCTAACCATAGATTTTGGTCAGAAATATTTTTTATGTCTCTGCCAACATGAAAACAAGACACAAAATCAATGGCAGGTACTTTTAAAGATATTAATACTTGTCATTTATTGAGTACTTACAATGTGCCATACTCCATACGAATTTCTTTCCAAATACTATCTCAGTTAATCCAAAGAATAAACCTATGAAGAAAGTACTGGTATCCTCCTCAGTTTGTAGATGAGGAAACTGAGTTGTAAGATGTCATGTAAGCCCCTCAGTCTAGTAAGTGGTACAGGAGGGACTTGAACCCAGGAAACACTACTCCAGGGAGCACACTCTTAACCACTAAACCATAGGGATTTAGAGTTCTTATTCTGTAACCAGCCTTAAGTTAAAATTTCAGTTGCACTCTGAGTAGCTGCATTAATTTGGGCAAATATTTAATCTCTCTGGAGATCAATTTTTCATCTGTGAAATGATTAAATAAGTGAACAAAAATTGGCACCTAGCTAGACGTCAGTAAATGTTAGCTTGTATTCTACTCATGCTACACATTCTTCCTTTCTTTCTTTATTCCTCAACTAAGTATTGAGCCCTTCCTTGCTATGTGTGCCTGACGATATTTCTCTGCACACTTAGTTTTAAAAAGTTTCATATTCTGTGTACCCCCAAGATCATCAGCGCCCAAGGCTAACCAGGTACTTTTCCTTCTTTCCTGTGTTTGGAAACCATATGGAGTCAGGACTACTCACTTTGAGCCTGGTGTGAGCTGCTGTTGTTTCAAATGAGTTTGCAACTGCAACATCTTTTGTTTTGTGACAGTACTACCAGTCTACCTTTTCCCAATATATTTTTCTTCAAAATGCTGGAATTCATTTGATTATTTTCTAGGGCTATTTAAGCACACCCTCTCTGTGAACAAAGGAAACCAGGTTTTACTGCAGGCATCTCCCATTTACATGGCATAATTTAAAATTAAAGGCTTCCATTGCAAGGCATCCTTTTTCCTGCTCCACCATCTTTTCTACTGACAGGTTGGATCATGGACTGTCCTCTCAAAGTCAGAGCAGTGGTGCTTGATGGCTGTCTACACTTAAGGAGATTTGTTTCCAGACCTCCCTTTCCCCAACTATTAATTGTCTTTTCCAAGATACTGTTTTTCCCATTCCTCAGCCCTTAGAACTTATTCTACAAACTCACTTTGCTTTTGACTTATGACGATTTGGTGAAACACTTTTGTTAAGCCAGGCTTACTCACTTGGAAGGGCAGTTTTTTATACACAGTATTACAACCTATATAATACATTTCTATGTGAATATGGCCAAGAACAAATACTCTAAGCTCAATGTCAAACCTGATGCCATTGTGATAAAACAAATATACAATATCTTTAATTGGAACAGATGTTTTATGATCTGAATATTTCTGTAAACTCAGTCCACACAGCCAATGTAACCAAAATTAGAATACATTAAGAGGCATAAAATTGTAAATTGGACATGTGGATAAGCTTTATTGATATCACAAAATATTATGGTAAGACTTTCTGTCAAGTCTCCTCAATTTTGACACCACATTAAAAAACAGTAAGAGTTGTGAGTAGCACTGATGTAATTAGAAGTTGAACCGATTTGGATTCACAGTGGTCACTCCAGACAATTACATTTTTAAACCTTCAGCAGATGGCCAGAATTAAGTCCTGGTGAGCCTCTTCCACAGCACTGGCGCTGACATGCAGTGGATATGCCACTGGCACAGATTTAACTTCACCTGGAAATAAGCTAGTGGGACGGAAACTGCTGAATCTGATACTGGTGTGGCTGTGACTTTGGCAGAACCCCCTCTTCCATTGTGAGTTCCCACTGTCTCAGCATAGAACCAAAACAATGGCTGATTACAAGGGAAACCAATAATTGAATAAGGTGGGGGAAGGGAGTAGAAAAGGGAAGTAAATGTTTCCTCTGAATTGATTATTTGTGTAAGCAAAGTAAAATGTTCTTTAATGAAAGGTATTTCTCATACATGTAGTATTGGTATTCTCGTAACATAACAATAATCTATCAGAACCCTACATTGAAGATAATTAAATGGAAGGGAAAAGAAGAGCAAAGAATATTCTTTTGGTGACTTAGGAATATTATGCTTTGTTAACAGCCAGCATTTTGAGTGTTTACAGTATGTCAGGGATGGTGCAAACTCTTTAGATATGTTGCCTTGTTAATCTTCACAATATCCTGTGAGATAGATACTGTTTGTATTTCCATTTTACACTGGAAGAAATAAGGCAAAAGGTTATACAACTGGTAAGTGGCAGCTGGACTGAAAAGAATCTACTGAATCTAACCTTTCGGGGATTTATCTGTGACCCCTGTGAGGGCAGTTTTAGGAGCGTTGTTGGTTGGGAGCAGGAAGAGAACCTGACTTTCTTACTAGCAGGATGTCTAGAGACAGGGACATGAGGGGAACTTCTGGATACCTTAACATTCTCTGACATGGATGGCACCCTGGATACTTCTCATCGAGCTGTTTAGCTCCAGTGCACTCTTAACCATTACGATACCTACCTCTTGATGCCTTATTTGTTTAAATCAATCTTGTCCAACCCATGGCCTGCAGGCCTCATGCAGCCCAGGACAGCTTTGAATGCGGCCCAACACAAATTCTTAATCTTTCTTAAAACATTATGAGTTTTATTGAGTTTTGTTTGTTTTTTGTTTTTAGCTCATCAGCTATCGTTAGTGTATTTTATGTGTGGCCCAAGACAGTTCTTCTTCTTTCCAGGGTGGTCCAGGGAAGCCAAAAGATTGGACAGCCCTGAATAGTTTCTCACTTTCTAAAACAAGTTCAATTGTCTACAGTTTGATTGCCTCAACAATTCTGTAAGACACACAGCTCTATTTTACAGACTAGCAGCAGAAGCACAGAGAGGCTCCAAATGACTTGCCCAGAGTGGAAGGCTAGTTGCTAGTGAAGTCAGTATGAGAACTCAGTAACAGCATTCTACTATTGAATGACCCATGGAACTTAACATTCTTCAAAGCCATTTGCCTTTGGCTCAGGTTTCCACAGATGAGGCTGATAGGAGTGCTTCACCGTGTCTCTGATGGTCTTAAGGAGATGTTGTGTGGCAACTGACAGGATCCATGACACACCGTCCTCCTCCAATAACATGGTGATGTTATGACCAAATTCACTTGAAAATACCAAGCATGTTGCCATTTTCTGGTTTAATCTAACTGAGGTTATTCAGCTTTCAAGGCCAGGAAAGTCAGAAGCAGATAGTGTAAGTTCAAGGTCATAGAGCAGGTCAGAGAGAAGATCCCAGGCTGCTCAGTTCCAAAGCAACATGCCACTTCCCCATGCACAGGCAGGACATGGAACTAACGGGTTTATTGACATCCGAGAGTCATAGTTACAGGCCTATAAAAAAATATTGGGTGCTATAAAAATTCAGCAACATGAGTCCAGGGAATGTTCTGCAGAAGAAACTCCCTATGATACTTTCAGAGTGAATCAGTGAGGAAGTAAATGTATGTTGGTCTGGTCACTATTCACCCAACCCAGGATGTACAGGAAAACAAAGAAAAAAAGTAGAAGTGGTCTTTGATCTCCTTTCCCACCAGTTTGCAAGTTTGTTTGCTTATGGCTGCCACTGTAACATCAAGTTAAATCAATTTCCAGGCCACTTTTGCTGTAAGGCAATAGCAACTTTTCAGTTTCTGTGGACATGGTTTCAATGTGTGGGAACACAGAGATTACTCAGAGAGCAAAAACTGAATGACAAGAGTGAGACCCCGTGCACCATGTGAGTCCTTGGCCGTGAAATCAATGCCATGATCCATTTGTGCCTGAGGACACCAAAAGATGGGCAGGTAGTCCCAACAGCCTTGGCAGTCACTTTTTTAAAGTTCTCAAATATGGATTTCAGAGGACAGAGAATAAATTATGAACGTTTCTCTTGTAAAATTTCCTTCTCTCTAACAATCTGATTCCCCAAATATCATTCCTGGACTGCTTTTCTATTAAATTAAGTTGATAATGTAAAGGGGAGACTGAGAGACATGTTCCAAGTCTGTTGACTTCTTTTCATTATATTGTCTCTGCATCCTTTATCTTCCATTTTTCTCTTTTATATCTTTTTCCACCCATCTTTCTTTGCTTGATTTCCAACTATTTTCAAATACCTTATTCATAATTGCCATTTATCTGCCCCCTTCTCATTTTAAATATGTTCAGTCTTTTATTTCTCTTCCCTTTCTGCTTATGCTGCCATCATTTTCTCACTCTCTGTTCAAGTAACTGGATTTGCACATGGTTTTCTATTTTAAACAATCACTCCAACAATATTCCAACTGTCTGTAGGGGAAGGAATACAATCGTAAATATAAATCAGCTGGAGCCAAGTGAAAGCAGGCTTAGGCGAAGCATTAAATCCCCCCTTCCAATTTCCAAAACCACACAGAGAAATAGCTTAGGTCAGCTACAGAGAATGTGGCAAAGGTGAAAAATGATAGTGCAGAGAGCCCCTGGTTATATCAAATTCTGCTTTTTTATTACTTTGGACTCACCAATAAATTCTGGGGACCATGCTTGTTTAAATATATTTCCTAAATCTCTACTAACTCCAGCATTTGGCAGATGAAATTTCGCTAGACTGTTTAGAGACCTTCTGCTTCTACAGCAGCTAAACATCTCAATGGGCCAACCACAGAGGGAGAGCAATGCGTGAGAATTCCAATCTATTTCTCCCTGTGCTTTGCTCTCTTAGCAGGAACTGCTGATGTTTGATAATGTGTAGAATAATATTTGAGAAACATCTTCACTGGCTCAAAGCTAGTTGCCTAAAAATAGGGAAACAAATGTATCTCTTCTGCATATATTCCTACAGAAACAGATGTATATGGATATAGATTTGTATCAGTAAAGAATACAAGAGGGGTGCAGGACAGGAAGGAAACGAAATAATGCATAATGATTCGTTGAACCTCTACTGTGTCCCAAGTGCCCTAGATACATTATCTCATTTAATCTCACAATTATCCAATGAAGAATACATTAAAATAAACATTTTTAAAAGATAGAAAAATAGAGGAGCAAGGTGATTGAGTAACTTGCCAGTGGTCACCTAGTAAGTGGCAGAGTTATCTATGAATGCATCTACATGATGAAGAAGGAGAAGGAAGAGGAAGAGAAAGATGAGGAGGAGGAAGAATGTTTATCAAGCCAGAACTATACTAGCATTTCATATAAATTATCACATTTACAGAAATTCTCTGAAGCAAACAATATTGATACCTCTATTTTATTGATGAAAGACCAAAGCATAGCATAGGTAAAATAATTCATCCAAGTCACAGAGCTAGTGGGTAGCAATTTCAGGATCTGAACCACAGTGAACCACTTCAAATTCCATAGCGTCAATCCCAAATCCATTTCATTCAAAAATAGCATTTCAGTGTAGCCCAGATACTGAAAAGGCTATGTCAAAAGATAATTCAGCATGTCTGGGAAGTGTTCATCAACATCTTTTCATCACTATAGTACATGTAGGACTCCTTCAGAATGCCTTAAGGGTTCAAGGCAGTGGTGGGTGGGGGAGAAGAGAGCAGTCTTAAAATGGCTCTTAAAATGGCAAGCTCAGCATATCCAGTAACTCTATCCCTCATGCGGAATTAGATTGCTATTGAACTATACTAATACATTCAAAAGGTTGCAAGAATTCAGCTAGAATAAATTTCAGATGTTAGGACTCCCAATAGAATTAAACCAATGAGGCTGGGTGCAGTGGCTCACTCCTGTCCTCCCAGCACTTTGGGAGGCCGAGGCAGGTGGATCACTTGAGGTCAGGAGTTCAAGACCAACCTGGCCAATGTGACGAAACCCTATCTCTATTACTACTAAAAAAAGAATATTTATATATGCATATATGTGTGTGTGTGTGTGTGTGTGTGTGTGTGTGTGTGTGTGTGTATACACATGAAAAATTAGCCGGGTGTGGTGGTACATGCCTGTAATTCCAGCTACTCGGGAGGCTGAGGCATGAGAATCACTTGAACCTGGGAGGCGGAGGTTGCAGTGAGCCCAATTTGCCACTGCACTCCAGCCAGGGAGTGATGATTCTGTCCCAAAAAATGGAGTGAGACTCTGTCCCAAAAAAAAAAAAAAAAAAAAGAACTCATTCTAAAAAAATCCCTTTTACAGCGTTAAAGCAATTAATGATGTCCGTATTTCCTTTGTTAAAAGTAGACTTTCAAGCAATGCAGATTTTAAAATCTGTTTTTTCCAATAATTACCTTTCCCTTTAATTATTTAGATCTCCTTGTCTTTCACAATATTAATTTTGAGGAGGTGAAAAGAGTATGGACTTACGGGAGCTTACATTCATTGAGTATTCACTGTGTGCCAGGCATCATGCTAAGTACTTTGCTTGCAGTTATGTTACGTGAAGTGGGTACTTTTTAATCTCTATTCAGTGGGTGAAGAAATGGTGGTTTAATGGCATTAGTTGATTTTCCTTTATCATGTAACTAAAAAGAGCTTGACTTCAAATCCAGGTGTTTCTGACTAGAAAGCCTGAGTTCTTAATCAGCATTTATTGAATTCATAGCTGATCAAATAATTATATTCAAAAGCTGTGGACTAACACATCATTTTCAGCATGAAAGGGCTGTGTATTGTTTTCAGTTCTAGATCTTGCTGTTTAAAAGTAATCCAGATAAATTGAAGCGTGCTCAGAAAAAGGCAACTTAAAGAGTGAAGGGCCCACAACCACTTCAGTTGAAGAGTCTTAGGGGCCAGCAACATTTTGCTTGAAGAAGAGAAAAATCAATATGGTCCTGTCTTCAGATATTTGGAGAACTGCCCTGAAGGAGGTGAAATGAGCCTGTCAATGGAGGGGCCTGTAAGAGACCATCTCCAGGGTTCTTTGGCCGTCTGTGA
Source organism: Rhinopithecus bieti (assembly GCF_001698545.2). Classification (NCBI taxonomy): domain Eukaryota; kingdom Metazoa; phylum Chordata; class Mammalia; order Primates; family Cercopithecidae; genus Rhinopithecus; species Rhinopithecus bieti. The sequence goes on from NW_016804356.1 coordinate 1,405,375, forward strand.
TTCTCTGATGTATTTCCTCATGAATCCAAGGAGTAGAGTCAGTGGAAGCTACAATTTAGCTGAGCGTGAGAAAGAATTTTCTACTAGAGTAAGCTGATGATGGCAGTTGTGCCTCAGACTGAACACATCAGTGAAGTTTCTAGCATATGCCAGAAAAACACTTGGTGGGAATTTTGGGAAGGAAATTTAAATGTAGAATAATTGATTAAACTAGATGCCTTTCCCGGACCTGAGAGCCATGAACTGACAAATAAATGCTCCGTGATGACAAACCCCCAAGACTATCTGCTGAAGTTCCTCAGAGCCTGAGATTTACGTTTCTTTTGCTCTTTCAGAGAAGCCTCTCATTGAAAGGGAAGACTAGAGAGAAGAACTTACAATGACAGTAGTACAAGCTCTCAGATCTTACACTTGAGTTCTAAAATGACAGACAAGGTTGCAAGAAAATCCATGCGAGAACTAATGAGATAACTCCTAAGAAAATGTTTTGAGAAGCCAAAACACTATTGAAATTGTAGGGAATAAAAGTAATATTAACAAGTTAGAGAGGCAACAGTCCCCATTGATAGGGAATCTTTCTTGGTTAAATGTCATTGTGCATCTATATATGGAGTGGGCCAAGGAGTGGAAAATTCAAATTAAATGGAAGATCAAAATTTTTGTTTGTTTGTTTTGGAGACTGAGTCTTGCCATGTCACACAGGCTGGAGTGCAGTGGCGCCATCTCGGCTCCCTGCAAGCTCCACCTCCTGGGTTCACGCTGTTCTCCTGCCTCAGCCTCCCAAGTAGCTGGGACTACAGGCGCCCGCCACCACACCTGGCTAATTTTTTATATTTTTAGTAGAGATGGGCTTTCACCATGTTAGCCAAGATGGTCCCATCTCCTGACCTCGTGATCCGCCTGCCCCGGCCTCCCAAAGTGCTGGGATTACTGGCGTAAGCCACCGCACCCGGCCTTCAAAATCATTTTTAAAGTGTAGTAAAATCAGTCAATATTGGACAGAATGGCAATGACAGGACCAACTCAGAAAATACCGTGAAGGTGGAATTAGTTTCATCTTTAGTTTATATCTAGTGATTTTTTTTAAAGACAAGCACAAACAGTTGTTACAAGTCACCACAATGGAATTCTTATATTTTTTCCTCTTTCAATCTCAAATACTACTAGTATCTTCTGTGTGAAACATGAACATGGATACGCAAACAAACAAACAAAAATACCATAAGATCCCTCTCAGAGAGACAGGGTTACAATTCAAAACTGAAAAGAGAGATTTTAGATTTCAAGTAATGCCCCAAGAGTCTTAGCCTTTTAGAATAACTAGAAGTTTCAGAAAAAAGTCAAACTCTCCCTTCTGATGTTCTTGTTATTTGTATGCTATTGTGGGACCCACTCCTACTACATTTGAGACCAAAAAATAGTTGCACGTTGAACTTCATGTATCCTGGATATATTCCATTTTCTGACATACGTTATCTTTCCAGGTTTCCCTAGACAGCACTTAGATTGAAATGTACAACTATTAAGACAGTATTATAAACAGTCATTCCTTTATGGTTGGACATGAAATATTCTCTCTCCCTATGCTACACCTACCCTACATTTCAGTTTTATGGTGGTCAATTCCAGTCCATATTCCATTCCCTCTGCCCCTCTGCTCTAGATTGGATTGATATTCTTTCAGCTTCCTTTGCTGTAAGAATTGGAATTGTGTAATGAAAAATAAATTGGCTATCATTCTAAACTGCACCCTGTTGAATGGGGAGATTTTTAAATTAAATTGTTGTTTATAACTTTTTTCCAAACACCTGTAATTTCTGAATTTATGACTCACATGTAGCTCTGCTGTAACTTTCAGGATAGCTTGGTGAAGTGATAAAAAGTTTGAATAATCCCTCAGATGAAAGCCCAGAAACCTATTCATAAGATGTAACAGCTTCCTTGGTCCAAAGAAAGAAAGCCGAGGGAAGGATGGATGGAAATGGGAATTAGGAAATATTTGTTCATAGTGCCAAGGCCAAAGATTCTTCCTGAAGGCTGCTGTCAGAAGGACCATGGTCCAAATGGCTTTATTTCTCATATTTAGAAAAGCATGAGAAAGTGACTTGTACTACCTTCAATCACATATTTTTGGGTATTTAGTGTTAGCATTTTTCTCTCTTCTTTCTGATTCTAGCCTATTCTATTTTCTCCATAATGCTTTTCTCTACCTAACATAGTATGTACTTATGTGTTTATCAGCTTTCATATCACTGAACTGTAAGTTCCTCATCATTCCAAAGATTAACCCATAGAAGTTCAATAAATATTTGTGAAATTAAGGAATGAATGAATGAATAGTGAGACAACCTTTAAAATATAATCCACATTTCTTTAAAAGCAATTCTAGGCCAGGCCCAGGGACTCACACCTGTAATCCCAGCACTTTGGGAGGCCAATGCAGAAGGATTGCTTGAGCGCAGGAGTTTGAGACCAGCCTGGGCAACACAATAAGAAGCTATCTCTACAAAAAAAATTAAAAAAAAAAAAAAAAATCAGGGCGTGGTGGTGCATGCCTGTAGACTCAGCTACTTGGGAGGCTGAGGTGGGATGATTTCTTGAACCTGGGAGTTCAAGGCTACAGTGAGCCATGATCGCACTGCCACACTCCAGCCTGGGCAACAGAGTGAGACTCTCTAAATAAATAAATAAATAAATAAATAAATAAATAAATAAATAAATAGAAAAGAAATTCTACTGGGGAAACGTATAAAGCAAAATGTTTGGTGCTGCTCAGGTTAGGATAAATGGAACACATTTAATAGGTTCTCTGAGAGGTCTACTTTTTTACAACGGTGAAGGTAGATGGTATGTACCATCTCTAATTTCATGCCAAAAAATGAGGCATATATTTCAATATGTAAATACAGAATTTTCAGAGTTCTTTGGCCTATTTCTCTCTAGGAATGTTGGTACGTGCTGTTCCTGAACACCAGTGAAACCACCTTGTAATGAGATGTCTTGGGCCCAGCTGGCCTTCCTGACTTGGATCCAAAATGATACTGAAAAAAGTCTTTTGTGGACTTTATTTTAATCAAATAAATGTGGCAAATAAAACAATATTATTATAGAATGGCAATAAATAACTACATTATTTTGTAGATACTTGGCAAATGCATTATGGGAAAGGCCCACATAGTAAATTAAAATAAAAAGAGTATAAAATAGAAATATATTTCCTGGCCACCCCTCTAAATGATAGTAAGAAGCAGCTGAAACTCATCTTTGTGCAAATACTCTGAAAAATAAAATATTAACAATTTAAATACATAATAAAAAATTTCTAGGAATAGTTCATATACATTGGGTCATATCATCATGAGCTCTATCCTAAGTCAAAACTTGCCTTCAGACCCCACTATACACACTGTGGTAACTACTCAACTTCTGGTCCCACTTCACCTGGTAAATAAGCCAATTTCTTTCCGTCTCTGGGCGGAGCTCCCTCCTTCCCTGGCACTAGGTGTCATTGATTCAGGGGTAAGCACAGGACTTAAGCCGAAACAATGAGAATAGAGAACAGAAATTGGAAAAGCAGCTTCCTTGCTCTTCCGAGAATGCTTCTGGAATCACTTTTCTTTGTCTCTTTCTCTGTCATGGACAAGGACTTCTGTAGCTTCTGGTGTTGTTGGCAGCCGGTTTTTATCTACATAGGCAAGCTGCCACCCCAGAATGTAGGATGGTGAGGCAAAAAAAAAAGTGGGCATTTGATGACATTGTTAGTCATTGAACCAAGCCTCTCTCATGAGTCAGTATATCCACTTTATTCTAAATATCAATGTAAATTGGGTGTTTGGTTACTTACCACCAAGCACATTCTAACAAATGAAATTCCTTTCTTCAACAAATATCTACTAAGTGCTAAACTCTGGGATACAAAGATAGTTAAAACATCTTCCATACCCTCAAAGAAGTTACAATCTGGTAGGAAAAGCCAACAAGAACATACGAAGGTGGGGTGGATATAGCCAGAGTGGCCCATCACAGATGTAGGAGATAAGGGGGTGCATTGATTCCTAATTATTTAGAATATAATAATAATAGAGATTTGAAATTTGCATACTTTTTATTATCACCATGCATGCAAATTCTACACAATGCCAGTGATAAAAATACTCCTCCCTGCCAGGGTGGACCAGGCCACTGCCTTCAGGCCCCCAGCTCTTGTAACCACAATGGTTGTATTCACCATTGTTAAATAACTATCTATAAATCACACTAAATATCTTTGACCTTGAAGCTCACCTTTGCAGAAATAAACTTCCTAAAGTATGCTGTTCTTTGACCATACTGGGAACCAAAATCTTGACTACAATAATGGAATTGAGCTATCTAGATTTTATAATGTTGGCAACAGAGAGTATATAATTCAACGCTATGTGAAGGCAACTTCATAACTTACTGAGACTCTATGAAGATACATAAGAGGATAAGGAATATAATATACCGCAATGTATTAATACTGTAAAGTGGGAGTTGATATGAACTTTCAATTTGCCCTTACTGAGAAACTGATGACACCTCTCAGTCAGGTGTGGGTAACAGACTCTAACGACTCCAAATGACTCTAGAAGTTTCTACTAAAGTAATTTAATTTATTGATGCTCTTCTGTGTGTCTACCTTTCCAGGTGTAATTGAGGAGTCCTTACCGGAAGGTCACTTTACTATATCAGTGTTTTTCAGTCTCAGTTTTTGATGAAATATTTGCTTTAAGATTGCTTTTAAGTGTAGTCTTTGTCCACTGTAGTATGAGAGACAGTTGCTTCACCATTATTGTTTGCTTGGCTGTTTCCTGCCTGATGGATGCACAGTACACTGCAGTATAGGGACAGGTAATGTGTAGTGGGAGTTCTGAAGCTGGTGAAGTCAGTCCTCACTGGGCAAAAGAGCAGATCTGGTTCCTGAGGGATGAGAAATATTTGTGTAGAAAATCTTTAAGAAAGGGAAGGCATTGAAAGCTTAGGAAATAGTTTAAGAAAAAAACACAAGAGCATAAAAAACGTATATTCAGTAAAGACAGTAAAAAAGCAGCAAGGCTAAAATATGAGTGTGTAGCAGCATATGGTGAGGTAAAGAAATCTGTTCTATCATAGCAGAAAGAGGACAACATAGCAGAAAGAAGTTGCATCTAGAACTTCATGCTAACCACTTAGGACCTTATTTGTTGAAAAATAAGAACCCGTTTTTTTTTTTAAGTATGAGCACAGAAATAATGTAATTCTGTTTTTCAATTTTTTATTATATAGTATTTGAACATTCAGAAATCTATTTCAAATATGTTATGAATAATATGATTAATATCCATGAAATTGTTGCTCAACTTAAAGAACTAAAATAATTCTAATACCATTGTGCCTTTCTTCTGCTTCTCCCCTTATCTGCTTTTTTACTTCCTGCTCAGAGTTATCTACTATAATGAATTTTGTTTTGTCGTTTATTTGCTATTTTTAAAGAAAGAAGATGTATCACATATATATCATAAATAATATGCATATTGCTTGGTTTTCCTTGGTTTTACACTTTATAAAAACCATATCGTGCTGCATATAGTCTTCATGATGTGCTTTTTCTATGAATATTATTTTTAAGGAATATCCATATATAATTGTTATTGTAGCTATAGTTCACTCATTTTTTCCAATGTCTAACATGCCAATGTGAATATATCACATTTATTTATCCAAACTCCTACTAATAGATTTTTCCTTTTTTGTTATAACAAGCAATATATCCTGGCATGCATGAACAAGTTTCTCGAGTATATACCTAGATGAATTGCTGAGAGTTCAGTTTATAAAGGTTCTATTTTACAAAATAGTAACCAATTTTTTTCTAAAGAAGTTAAACCAAATTAAACCATCATGAGCATTGAGCCTCAAGAACAGCAGTGTTTTGTATCATCAGACTTCTTGTCTTTTTGCTAAATAAGAAAACAATAGAATATTTATCATTGTAGTATAATTTCTATATCTCCAATTACTAATGACTTTTAAAATATATGTATGTGCTATTAGGTCTTTTCTTGTAAGATATGTCTGTTTTATCTTTTGCCCATTTTCCATTGAAATATTTTGTAGTTATAGAACTATTTCACTTTTCTGTATTTTAAATCAGTTTTAGTAATAATATGTTTCTCTTTATTTTGTCTAGATCTCTGATATATTGGTAGCTTATGTTCTCATTTACATCCCAAGTATTTTCTATTTGTGTCTTCTCTCTTTTTCTGTTAATCAATCTGGGCACCATTTTGTCTATTGAAACAGTTTTTACAAAGAAACAGCTTTGTCTGTGTTAACCATCTGTTTTAATCTATTTCTTATTCCAGTGGTTTTTTTTGAAAAACTCATCTTTATTACCTCTGTTATTCTGCTTTATTGGGACTTCTTCTGTTTTTCTAACTTCTGAATTTGATGGCTTAGCTACAAACATATGAGGCTGCAAAATTTGGTTGAGTATTATTTCAATATAATATTATTGTTCAGCTGAAATATTTTAATTTCCACTAAAAAGGTTTTCATTTATGAGTTATTCAACACTATCTGTGTGCCTAATTTCCAATTATGGGGGGATTTTTAAATTAATCCTTTAATTATTAACTTCTAATTTATTTGATTGCAGTCAGAGAAAATGGTCTATGAGTACTGATGACTTACTATGTGAATAATTTTTTAAATGCCTCATGTTTCTTGATAAGAATGCAATATCTCTAGTTGTGTGCAGGAGTCAGTAAATCAAGCTGGTTAATTGTATTGATCAAATTTTTCATATATTCATCACTTTTATCTGCTTCATCTATTAATAATTGAAAGGGTTGTATTTGGAATCTTTCATTATAATAAGAGATTTCTATTTGTAGTGCTAGCAATTTTAAAGTATATTTTCATGTTATTTTATTAGATTAATGTAAGTTTGCAACGATTATTATAGATCTCTCATGAATCAAACCTTTTTATTAGTTTGTAGTGTCCATTCCTATTCTCAAAGGCTTTTGTCTTTAAGAATACTTTTAATTCCTCAGCTTTTCCTTGATTAATATTTACCAGTTAAACCTTTTCTATCCTTTTCTTTTTAATTTTCTGTTTTCTTATAGGCATATCTCTTTTTTTTTTTTTTTTCTGAGACAGAGTTACGCTCTTGTTGCCCAGGCTGGAGTGCAGTGGCGTGATTGCGGCTCACTGCAACCTCCACCTCCCGGGTTCAAGCGATTCTCCTGCCTCAGCCTCCCAAGTAGCTGAGATTACAGGCGCCCACCACCACATCCAGCTAATTTTGTATTTTTGGCAGAGACAGGGTTTCTCCCTGTTGGTCAGGCTGGTCTTGAACTCCTGACCTCGTGATCCACCTGCGTTGACCTCCCAAAGTGCTGGGATTACAGGCATGAACCGCTGCGCCCGGCCAGACATACCTCTTATACACAGTAAATGTCTGGTTTTGTTTTTGTATTCAATCAAATAGTCTCTGATTTTTTTAATGGCAATTTAAGATCATTTATATTTATTTTAATTGCTAATATACTTGGACTTACTTGTGTTATTTTGCTTTATCGTTTCTCTGCCTCTTTTTTTTTCTCTTTTTGTCCCTTTACATTATGAATTAATGAAAACTATTTTTTGTCTTATTCCATTGTTTTCTATCAACTGGTGTGGAAGTTATTTTTATGAATTTGGTGGTTGTCCTAGAAGTTTTAATATGCATATTTAATAAAGTCTGATATTCCTCAATATATTAATTCTACCCTGAAGCCATACAAAACCTTGAAACATGTAATGTAGATTATTATAATGCTCACCCCACTCCTAACATTTACATTATGCTCTATTTGTTTTAATTCCCTAAACTAGACCTGATTATGGTTATCTATGTAGACAGTGTTTATTTTGATGTATTTGTTTATTAAGCAGTTTCTTCTCACTGTTGCTTCTTGCTTTTCATACTATTCTTTTGAGATCATTTTCCTTCTGTGAAGTATGTAACTTCAGTATTTCCATAGTGATTGCCTATTAGAAACTCCATTTTGTTGTTTCTTTTTAATGTAAATGCCTCTATTTTATCCTCATTCTTAAAAGATGGCTTTGATATTTATGTCTAAAACTATTTTTTTCTCAGCAATTTGAAGCTATTCTATTGGCTTATGATTCCCTTGTTCTTACTATCACATTTTCATCCTTTGTAGCTGTTCTGTTTTTTCTCTCTGTTATGTTGAAGACCATCTACTTATCTTGGTGTTCTGCAGTTTTACTGGATATGTGTAGCTTTAGATTTCTGAAAATTTATTCTACTGACATATAGTGTGGTTCCATTATCTATCCGTGGATGCATGTTTTTCATCAGTTCCGGACATTTTTCAATTAAATATTGAATTTAAATATCATATCTCCTCTGCTACCTCTTGTCTCTCTTACTGGGACTTGAATTGTATATTTATGATTAATATCCTCATATTATTCTTCCTATCGCTTAACCTCTCTCTGATAATTCTCATTTTCTTATGTCTACATAATGGTATCAGATCTAAGTCTTCACCTTTGTCTCATCTCCTGAGTCAGATGAATGGTTGTGGTTAGAAAAGAAGAAGTAAGGGATGATTTAGAAAGTAGTAGAGTCATTTCAAAGGTAAAGGAGACAAATTAATTCCTCTATTAGATAACTTACATTAAAACTGTTATTATTATTGTTCTGTTTGTTGTGAAATATCTATAAAATTCATGCTGTACAACTGATTTGTTCACTTAAAAGAAATTTAACTGCCCTTCCAAGTATTATATGAGGCCATTGATTTTTCTTTTTAAAAGACAAAATGAGATCTTTATTAAGTTTCAAACTTTAGTTAAGAGATTTGAAAGTTAATGCAGTAACATGCATTTGCAAGCTTACTGCATTGATTTATTTGACATGGAATCATCTTCCAAGCCCTCTCAAGCCTTTTTTCTCACATCAGTGATAGGGCGTGCATGACCTAAGCAAAGACCAGCATCATTTTGCGTGAGCGTGTGATTTGTTGTTTTCCAAAAAAGTCACGAGTTCAACAAATACAGCTGAATTATCCTGCTATTGAACAAATTTATTTTATTGACTTGCTTCAGAAATATGTGACAATGGAGCCACTGTCCCATTCTCCTTAGCAATGACAAATTGGTCATACACTTCAATTAATAATATCTGGTAAATAGCCCTGAGGCACTTGTTTGTTAAAATTAGTATTCCATGTTGTACACTAATTAAAGATACAGAGCTACCATTATGAAATGTGTTTTTAAAACTCAACCTATTATGTGTGATAGCCCTTAAGTTTGCTACATCTTTGCAGTCTGCCTTTCCTACAGATTGTGAATCAATCTCTTTTTTCATTTTATAGAAAGATTGGGTTAGTACATATAATTTGATCTCACGGAGGTGTTGAAAATGCATGCATTCTGTGTATCTAATAATATATTGTGATAACATTCAGATTAAAGAGATAATACTTTTATGCCTTATGTTGCTGCCCTTCTTCCCTCCCTTTCTGCTTTTCTTTCTTCCCCTTCCCCATATTGTACCTCCAACCCACTAAACTCAGATGATTTACAGCATTGTGTCAACAGTTTTCCCTTTTATAATGAGTTCGGCTTTTGCCACCATCAGTATTTGGGGCTTATATGTTAAATGACTTGATTATTCATGGTGATAAAGAGGGACAGCATTGTGGGAAGAGGAGTCCCCATTACTCTCAGAGCAGGCAGCCAAGATGTTAGGGTTGGAAGGCTGTCTGACCCTTGATGCCACCCTTGAAGACTTAAAATTTGACCATTCGCAATTTATTCCTTTGGATTAGGGAACTGCCCCTTATCAAAATGCAAATCCCTTAAGGCCAGAAAATGCCTAAGCTGCTATCATTCATTAACATCATACAACTAATTCATGTATTGGACTCCTTCCAGCAGAATTAGGCTAAGAGCAATTTTTAAGAAAAACTAGAGAAATCCAGCTTGAAAGAGATTCAGAACTAGATGAGGTCACTAAACATCCAGAGAGTAGTAGAAGGCCATTGCAGACAGAGAAGAGGCAGAGGAAAAACAACTAGAGGTTAAAGAGGCTCAAGAGAAACTCATCTAATTCACAGTTTTGCCCAACCTTGGTCCTAAGAGTATGATTTTATGTTTAAGTGAAGAAAGCAGACATCCACACGAATACCCTATGAGTCTAGCCCAGGGAACATAGTTTCCTGCGGAATTTCATCTGGGATCACTATAGACACAATAGTCATGGAGAATGGGAAGTACCTACAGAAATTAACTCGTAGATGATCAAAAGTATGAAAGTGCCAGAATGGGCTAGAGGTTGTTTATTGTATTTGCAAAATTTCAAAGCAAATGTGTTATTCTGATCATTACTGTTAAAACTGAGCAGAACTGGTCAAAAGTCTCATTCAGGCCAATGGTTAAGTATGTATTTCACCAAATTTGAATTAGATATATCTGCATATGCTCCCTTTTCCTCTTCTTACATTTAGTAAGCATTTCTAGTATCCATATTTGTACAAAGTTTACTTCTAGCATTCTGGGGAATACAATGAATAAGAAATACCAAAAAAAAAGCTGTTTCCAAGTAGCTACTATAAAGCTGCAAGAAGAAAATAAAACAATAACTATAATGCAAGTTAGACTATGATATGAGCTCTTTGGGAAGCACAGATGAAGCACAATGTGGTATGTGGGGAGTGTTAAACAATGCTCAATGCCATCATTATAAATAACCTATTCAGCCATTGCTGGAAAGATTGGCAGTTGGGGTTGACAATTACTTTCATGCAGATCACTTAAGGCAAGCCATCAGTTATCCACTGAGATGAGCGATAACCTGCAAATCCTGGGGATTTATCATTGATGAAAATAATTTCTGTTCCCAATTTCACTAGAAATTTCCAAAGATTCATTAAGTCATCAAGGAAGAAAATGGAAATTAAAATATCTCTTGAAGCTTTTCCTGAGATTATTCTTTTCAGGACAGGATCTCTCCTTGTCATGGTAAAGTAGGGTTGGGGGTTGAGAGATGCCATAGTCCTGGAGGTTGGAGTAGGGACTTTTGAGCTGAGGTATCAGAAGGCACCAAGGCAAAAGGAAGGTTCAAAGTGGACAACTGTGTGGAAGTGCATGACTCAGAATGTCAGGCAAAGCTTAATGGACCACAAATTAGAAGAAGCCAGAGGCAGGTATTGAACTCAAAGTATAATACCTAACTCAAGAATTCTGTTAGTCACATTGAACAATTAATTTTAGTGTTTGAGATTTGCTTTTAAGGAGTCTGTGGGGAAAAGGCTACGGACTGAGCGGATATTGCCAGACAAGCCAGTCTTCCTTGGACAAATCAGCATCTCTGTCCTTGCGTTCTCACATTGCTCAATAATAATTGATGAGTATCATTCTTTCTGTCATTCATGCCACACACATTTATTAAGCAACTACTGTCTTCCAGGTTCTATGCTGAGTCTGCACAGAGATTCAAGTAGAAGCAGTTGGTACTCCAAAATGTAGAGTCCAAAGACACCTATAAATAAAAAACAGACAAGCCAGGCATAGCTAAAATATGTGTATTTTTGTGAGGCTGGCCAAGGGTTGGCCTTAGAACTAGCTTTAACTTTTAAATAGTCATGGCTAAGCATCCTACACATGTCATATGATTAATCATGAAGGTCCTTTGGTTCACAACCTTTTCATAGACACATATTGTGTAACAAGTTAACCTTAAGGACACATGCCTTAAAGGACTATTGAGCAAAAAAAAATAACTAAGCTCTTTCCAAGTAACACTCAGGGAACTTTTGGAATGTCACATCCCTTCTCTGGTACCTACGTGTCCGATCTTCCTGCCCATCTGTTTCTTTCACTCAAAGTCCCAGAATCCTACGCCATGGGCAGGATTTTCACCTCTCAATATAGACCCATGTACCTTACCTCATGGTCCTACTGACTTCCTGAGAAATAAATCATTGTCCTTGTATTTCATAAGAGACAACAAACATTGATTTTGTTGTTAACATATGTGAGGCTTCGTTCATCCAATAGACTATATATTTTAATCACCAATAAGTATCCTAAAATTTCAGATGCTAATGCCCTGAGGGATCAACTTTTAATCAATTATTGACTACAGTTTGAGGGGTGCTATGTCCAGATTAAATGCAGTATGATTTATCCTATGGTAAGTAAATCCTCTCCACTTGAAGTCTTGAAGTTGTTTTAAATGCCTTAAACTAAGTTTCTTCAACAGCGGTTTCAAGATTGTGACATTTAATGCTAGTTTTACAGCAAAAAGAATTATTTTAGCAATGTGTTGAAAGGCAACATGAGTTCATTCTGAGTCTTTGATTGTGTTTAATAAGCTTTGCTGTCAGACGGTGAGTCATGATCTTTCTCTTCTGTTTTGCAGTTTGTATTTACACCTATTTGCATTTGATAAAAGCAGTGTAACAGCTCTGCCCTTTGACAATGATGACTCCTTTACTTTAATCAGTGCAAGGAAAAAAATAAGAAAATTTGGCATGAGAGTGTGTAAAACCCCTTCCTTTAGCTGTTTTAAATTTTAGTAGTTATATATGTATTCTTGTAGAATGACTACTTTGTGACATCAACTGTCAGCACATCCATCATTTGATTTACATTAGAAATTGTGCTGTCAGGTTCAATTTAGCAAATGAGGCTAAGAAAATTTTTTATCTTGTCTATTTGCAAGCCTGAGTGATGTAGACATTTATAAGCATGGCTTTATAATATTTTACTTAATGGAAAAAAAAATCTATGCTAATTGTATTTCCAATCCAATAAAGCGAAATTTGTCTAGCAGCAGGGTGTGGCCAGAGTAAATAGACTGTAAGGAAAACACTCACAAAGGAGTGGGATTGGTATTTCTGAATCCCCACCGGACAACAATAATTATTAACAATTTATCTCAAGCTTGCTCCTCCCTTGGTGGCATTTTTTAAGTCTTTGAGCCTAGAAGCGCCAAGTTTTGTGTTTATTTCTTTCACCTACACTAATGTCTTGAGTCAGATATCACTAATTTGAAAATGGGTTTCATCCCTTTTGGTGAAAATAATTTGGAGTTCAACCAAGTTGGTCCCTGGGTACCTGGTACTGACCCCTCAGGTGTCATATGATTAATCATGAAAGTCCTTCGGTTCACAACCTTTTCATAGACAGATACCGTGTAACAAGTTAACCTTAAGGACACATACCTTAAAGCACTGTTGAGCAAAAAAATAAGTAAGCTCTTTGCAGGTAACACTCAGGGATCTTTGAAGTGTCATATCCCTTCTCTGGTACCTACATATCCAGTCTTCCTGCCCATCTGTTCCTCTCACTCAAAGTCCCAAAATCCTATGCCACAGGCAGGAATCTATTTAGGATCCAAGCAGTGAGGTTAAGTGATGGGTGAGTGTAATATGGAGGTAGGCAACCTTTTTCTATAAAGGGCCAGATGGTAAATATTTTTGCCTTTGTGAGCCATACAGTCTCTGTCGCAGCTACTCGACTCTGCTGTTGCTGCAAGAAAACAGGCGTAAACAACATATAAATGAATGAGCTTGGCTAAGGTCAAATAAAACTTTATTTACAAAAATAGGGAGCAGGATAGATTTGGCTTGTGCCCCATGGTTTGCTGACCCCTGGTATAAGATATCACTCCTCTGTGGATTATATTTTGGCACATTACTAAATAAGTAGTGACAATATAAATTTTCCTGACACTTAATACAGAGAAAGTGTTGTGGCTCCTTTGGATACTGAAAAGTTATTTAAAATGTGTCATAATACCAGCAAACCTTTGCTCAAGGCTTAGGAGGCCTTAGGCAACAAGTACTTGGGTAAAAGGCAGAAGAAAACCAGATGAGATTGGACAGAGGCACCAGACAATCATGTCCTGGTATGTTTTCCTAGGTATTAATAATGTGGAATGAAGTGGAGGAAATGGTCTGGCTGCGGGAGAATTTCAGAGAAGAGAATATTTTTGCCAATATGTCCATTCTAAATAAGACTCCATCCAGGGCCTTAAGGAATTAGGAGTTATGAGGATAATTGGACCCTAGCCTCATAGTCAGTTCAGAAAACAGTCAGAGCCAGCAGAGATATTGGGCTGCCCAGAAGGCACCACTTTGGACTGATAGAAGGTATGTGTGCTGGGTCAGTGGAGGTGAGGGAGTGGTGGGTGAGACATGCAGAAAAATGAAACTTGTGTTATTACACAACTCATTTAGTGACCCAAGTTCTTCTCAGACAATTCCTAGGGTACTGCAAGATTTAATTAAGGCACCTCTGGAGTGTGTGCCTGAGTTTCTGATCAAACAATGAATAGATGTCAGCAGATACTGCTGCAGTTTAGGAAAGGGGATCTTCAAGACCTAGGAACCCAGTAGAGGCTGACCACATTACTCCTGTAGGCATTTTGCTCGTATATGGCAAATGCCACGAGAGCCAGAAATGAACTCTTTCTTTATAAAGTCTCATTTATACCTCCACAGGAAAATCAGACACTATGCCTAACACTGCATCGTTCCAGAAGAGTCTTAGCTACTGAAAGTTGTATTGTCTACCTTTTTTTTTTTGACACATAAAGAACTTTTATATTATAAAAAGATTTTCTGGGATGCAGTGAGAATTTAACTTGGAAATTGCAGCATTTTCAAGATGGAAAGTGGAAACAAAGAGCAGCGCAATAGGTATTACGCACAGTAGACGCTTCATGTTAAGTTGAGTTACAGTGATGTAGACTATTTTAAAAAAATAAAAAGAACAATACTTTTAACCTTATGTGTGTATTTAAACACTCGCAAAACATTTTTACGATTTATAACAAGAATTCAGGAATTGCAGTGTACTTACGAATGAAAGTAAAGGAGAATACTTGATAGTAACTTTATAAAGGCAGTGTAAATGTAAAGCATATTGCTTTTATATCCATGAGGAGACCTACGTGACGCTGCAATACCATTTATGTAGATTTATTGTAAACTTTCCAAAAAGAGGTACTCCGTTTGTTTTTTTAAATAAACTGCAGACCTTTCCATCAGTGCAGAATAATAGCATCCTCCCCCCTGCGCCCCTCCCCAACTTTGATGTCACAGTTAGTGGCTTCTCTAGATAAGATTTGTCTGAGAGGAAGCGTGCACTCTGATTCTTGGAAATTAACATCTCCTAGGTGAACAAAGCTCTGAAAAGGAAAACAAAAACAAAACCTCAACTCAGAAACTCACAATGGTTGAAAACTGCAGGACTGTCACCTTTAGTCACGTGGCTCTTTGGCAAGGGTATCTGGGGAGCTGCAGTTGAACCGACGGAGACAGAGGAAGTGACTTTGAGATAAACCTGTTTGAACTGTCTCCTGAGTGAGCCAGGAGAGATGCGCCAGCTGAGTGCATGCAGCACTCACTGTGCTTGGTCCCCTCAGGAACAAGGCTAAGTCTGCGTGTGAACAGTGGAATGTGGAGAGGAGACGTGGTAGAACATCTGCCTACAGGTCTACGGTGATTTTGGGAAATAACTGGGAATGGGGCCGACCACCAGTGTTAATGAAGGTCCTACTGCATTCAGAGCATTGCACTGGAGAGAGGGGCCATTGCCACAGAAACTAAGGGGCCAAATGCAATCATACCCCTGAGTTTGAAACTTAGGATTATGAGCGGTACTCATTTTAAATAAAGAAAAACATAGGAAAATTAAAACTAAGGTAAACAGGAAATCCCTCTCTCACTTGTCCAGATTAGAGCAATACCCAGAGCCATGCCCCTTAGCACAAACTGTGAGCAAGAGACAGGCCCGTCAGTATGCGCTAGCCATGGGACTAAAGCCATGCCAGGTTGGGAGAGCCCTGCAGCAGGTGAAACCCAAGCACACAACCTGCTGAGGAGTGAAACCGCGGTCAGGCTCTGAGCTTCCTGGTCCTTAAGTCATTTGGTGATCCTCCCACTTTCCATGCAGAGAGAATTCAGACATCTAAAAAGCCCTTGTGGAGCTTTTTCCATTTCTGGGAGCTCTTGTGTCTCCACTGAGAAGGCATCCTGGGGAGATTCTGACCCCGCAGCCACTACATTCCTCCTCCGCCCTGCCCGTGAACATGCGGAAAAATTCATGGACTTACCAAATGGTTTGTCTTGATTCCAGACAACCCACTTTGTCATTGTTTTAATCGCACTAAATTTGCTTGCCAGTGATTTTGCATGTTACTATTCTACATTGCAGACCTTTCGCTCACACTGCTTCACTACAGCCCAGTGTGGGGACTCTTAGAGAAGCTGAACTCCGCTGGTTGCTAATCTGAGGGAAAACCCACCAGATTACATTCACTTAGCCTCTCCAGTCAATTTGCACTGTGATAAACTGGGCTTTGCTCGTTTTATGCCTGCATTATTCAATAGGGATAATGGAAATAAAATGCATACCTCAGAACAAAGACAATAAACTATTATTATGGCTGATGAAGGTCTGATTTGTTTCGAATGCCAGTTGCTTAGAGGCAAGGATTTTGTAAAAATCAAATAATAAATGGTTACCATATTGGCAATGTAAATATTCCCTTATTGATCTTCTATGAAAATCAGACTTCAGACAGAAAAATGCCTGACATGCTTAAGAATAGATTCCAGGGCAAGTATCTGTGATGAATTGTTATCAAGTTCTTAATTTGCTTACGTTACATTTTCAGAAGCGTCCTGGTACTTCGACTTACAAATTTTCCTATGTTACTTGATTTCTAGATTCTACAGGTTAATAAAATTGAAAAGTGAAAGTTTAATGACTCAGAATGAGGCTATAATGCAGCAGTTCTCTTAAGTCTGCATTTAGACTCACCTGGGGAGTGTATTTAAAAGACACTTTCCCACTACCATATCCTCTAGAGGTTTTGTTTCAGTAGTTATAAGAGGGCCTAGCAATTTGCATTTCCAGTACCCTATGTATTTCTATGCTGGTCACCCTTGATTATAGTTGGAGACAACCTGCAATAGAGTGCATCCTACTTTTGAATCACATTTCACAGAAAGAGGAAGGAAAGTTAAGAGGCTTAAAAATAGCTAAAATCAACTGAGATCAAGCCTCTGGTTTAGAGTACTAAAGGAGAAGAAAAAGATAAAGAATATATATAGCCAGGCCACTCACCTTGCTCCCTTTCTCTTGATCCACATCAAGTCCACATCTTACAAGAGAACCCAGCACTAATCTCTAAGTCTATAAGCACCCACTGAGTTCAACACTCTCTGCTTCTCAGAAATAAAAGACAGGTTTTAGTAAGCAACCCTGCAGTTACAAGGCTACTCAACACCAAGGCTACTCAACACCAAAAAAATTAAAATAAAAAATAAAAATGCCAATCACACAAATGTGTTGTCTGCCCTACCAATTATTTTAAAACATCTGGCTAGCATACTTAGTCTACAGTTCATCCAGATGTTTCGGCTTTGTGTGCAGAGCCAAGCCATGCATTCAAGCCTTCTTTTTTGATATGTGTTTTCATTCTTGAGCAGTCAGTGTCTAATGAGTGTGTTGTAGGGAGTGGGATGATGATGCAGCCTAGAGCCATGCACAGGTAGCCCCCAATTTCAAACAGATTCCGCCCCACAGGTTGGTTTACAATTCAAAATTCGAAGCATAGTTTCCTCTGGAAACCATTTTACATGCAGTGTTAACTACTGAGGCCAGCCCACAGAAGGCTCTTTAATCCATAACATAGCTAAAGTAGGATACGGATTAAAATATCCAGATGAGTGCTGGAAATATGATGCCCTTATGAAGCACTGAAGGAGAGGAGGAGAGGAAGAATGTTTTCTTTCCTGGATTCAAGGAGGACCCTGGGCAGAATGTTGACCAGAAGATGGTTGGTTGATGTTGCATTGTTTACCCTCCTAGTGTTGCATCCCTGCGCCTCCTACACTCTCCTCCCTCCCAACTTGTCCTTCCATTTCTTCCCAAGAATTCTATGCCCAGGGAGGCAAACCTCACTCACCTAACTGCAGTTGGTCTGAACGAAATGTAATGAAGAGAAATGTGGGCAAATTTGGTTAAGTAACTAAATGACTGAGAGTCCTCTAACCTTCCAGGAGCTATTTGCCTTTCAAAAGAGACCATTGGCTGGGTGCAGAGGCTCACTCCTGTACTCATAGTGACTCAGGAGGCTAAGGCAGGAGGATCAGTTGAGGCCAGGAGTTTGAGACCAGGCTGGGCAACACAGTGAGACCTCACCTCTACAAAAATAAAAACACAAATAAATTAGCCAGGCATGGTGGCACAATTTTGTGGTCCCAGCTACTGAGGAGGCTGAGGCAGGAATATCGTTTGAGGTCAAGAGTTTGAGAGGCAAGGAGCCATGCTGGAGCCACTGCACTCCAGCCTGGGCAACAGAGTGAGACCTCATCTCTAAAAAAAAAATAAATAAAATAAAAGAAACTGCTTATTTTTATAAAATGAATCTCTAATTGTTGAAATGGGAGGCAGCGTAGCATAATATTGGAACTATATGAACATAAAAGGGAAATATTCAGATTCTTCTGAGGAAAGGGACATGATAGATAGTCTACACTTACTTAAGAATCTTCCCCTAGTCTGCCCATCCCCACCCCCCAGAATGCTTCTCACATTCATACCAACAACTTCTAATTATCTACTTCCAACTGCTTAGATATTCCAAAGGTTATGCGTTAAGTTTTGAGGCAGCCAATATGAAGGCAATGAGACCACCTATAGGTGTGTGGCAAGCAGGGGTTGGGTAGAGCCAAAGGGACAAGCATTTGAACTTACGGAGCATTTGTAGGTGAACTTCCCACTACTGAAAAACATGTTGGTCTGTGTAGACAAATACTCTTGTTGATTGCATGTAAATACACTGAGTGTTTATGGCAAATCATGTTAATTAACGCAGACCAACACTTCTCAGTGATATGCTACGATCAATACTGTTCTATTACGATATTCATCTCTAATTAATTTTGGCTCAGCAGGCTAGAACAGCTACAGACTGTAGCTACCCAGGGAATGGAATTTGAAATATGCATTGCTTTACTTGTGGACTAAACTAGTGAATGGCTAAGCTTCTGGGGGTGGAGAAATCATCTCACATCACTGCTTTCTGTTGATGTGTTTCAACCAGAGAACCTCTGCAGAGAGGGAAAAACATAATCACTGCAGGAGAAGAATTTCAGAGGCAAAAAGAGAAAGAAACTATGTGGATGTCCAAGAGAATCTTGGGGCTTGAGTAGAAGTCGTCCAGAAGGACTGGCTCATTTACTGCAGAAGCTGAACACTCATCTGGTTTCATTCCACTCTTTGTAAGAGGATGAAATACCTCTTTTTAGTGTTGGGAGGCAGTGGGATGGAGCAATAAATAGAGGGGGTTCTCAAGTTGTCAAGTCCAAATGAGTGAATTCAAATCCTACCTCTTCTCCACTTCTCAACCATTTTGTTTAGGACAAGTTACTTATTCTCTCAAGCATCCTTCTCCTCATCTATCATATGGGGCTAATAATAGTTATTATCATCCAGTACCTCAGAGGAAGTGGTACAGAAGAAGATATGCCTGAAGAAGCCTGACACGCTAGCAGCATTCACCAGGTGTAAGCAGTTATTAGGTTGAAGGAAATAATTTGCTGCCGTGCCCCATTCAGTTCAGTGTAATAATGGGCTCTGTATAATAGCATCCTAGTCCACCCATCCAGACATAATCATTACTATATATGCCAACTCTGCCACCCCCACGACTGTGGGTGTCCAGGGGGACAAAATCCACTGTTTCTCAAAGCTGCCTTTCAGTGACCTCAAGTTTCTGAAAGTACAGGTCCCTTGCAAGGTTCAATATTTGGGTTAAGTGAGCAACTTCTAGATGGGTACACACTAGAAGTCCAACCCCCACCATTACACTATAATACCCATGTAAGAAGCACAAGTATCCCCCCAAATCTAAAATTTTTTTAAAGGGGGGAAAAAGGCATAAGTACCTTAGTCTCAGGCTAGACTTTTTTTGACCAGTTAAATTTCTGGAAGGATGTGGTCATCTTCATTGTAATCTTAGGACAGGACCGATCACAATCTGAAAAGGAGAGAAGGACCCCCCTCTTATGTAGGTCATACATCTATACAAAGGTCAGCCTATGGCTGATTTGATTTGATTTCCTATTTGCCTTGTAACTGGGGGCCATGTGCAGAATGAGGACATCCGGGGTGCACCTTATAAAGCCAGCCCATAATTCAGGGTATAATTCCAGTTCCCCCAGATGAAGGAAAGGAGCAAATTCCGCAGCTCAGGACTGAGGAAGCCGTGCAGGTTCTCTCTTCATTATGCAGTGTTGTAACTCATTTGCTATTTGTCCCTCACTCTAATGAGCACTGAATTCACTCAAAATATACTAAGAGATAGTTTTTATTAAACATGATATTAAGAAAAAGGTTAGCTTGTCTTTTAGCACTGCAGGCAATTACTGAAATATATGAATTCAAATGGGAGTAGAATTATAATAGGTTTTCGGTTTTTTTAGGCTTCCTGGATTCCACCCTTTTTCTTTCCTCTCCTTTTCCTCCTTTCTCAGCTCTGTCAAATAGGACTGTAATAAGCACATATAACAATATCCCAGAAGTCTCTTTTAGAGAGCCCTCTGATAGATAGGCCAGCCCAGCCCAAGCATAGTCTTTGGTTGTAATCACCTGTGATATCTGCATCTGCCTCATTAGATCACAGCTCCTATAGACAGAGATGGTGTGTTGGCATCATTTTTTTACTCCCAGCCCCAACTCCTCCCTGCCCCAGTCCCTGGCTCAGAGACATTCTGAGATAATCTCAGTGATAGGAAGTAGTGCTGGAGATACAAAGAAAGGAAGGAAGCCCAGGATTGGGCTCAGCAGTTTGCATCCTAATGCGTCATGGAGCACTGGATCCTCACTAAGGGCACATCAGCACCTCTGGGCGCCAATCAGTAACTCCAGCCTCCTCTTAGACATTGCTGCCTCCGATGCTGCTCCCCACCACTGCTCTGCTTTCTGCCTAACACTTCTCTTCCCTCATGCCTGTCCATTGTCTCCTGGCCTGTTTCGTGCATTTTTTTTCCCTATGAATCTCTTGGCATCAGTGACTTCTCTGTGTGCCTCATATTCAAACTCTCAGGGAACAGATCGATGTGTTAAATTATTATAAAGGGTTTTTATATTAAGTCATCTCCCTGGGCTGCTGGCTGGTCTACAGGTGGTCAGGCTCAGACCCCTGACCCAGTCAGCTGTGGTCCATGGTAACTGTTACTTGGAACAAAACGTGTCCACCAGGCCCAGTGTGTTTCTGAGTACTCTGTATGGAAAGAAGCTTTCATTGGGGTAGGTCCTCAGCCTCGCAGCACCTTTCCTCTAGCCAAGAAGATAAGCTCTCCAAAAATGTTTCCTGGATGGCCAACTGGTATTGGGGGCTGGCCCTTTGCTTTAGGCATGGCAAATGATAGACCTCTTTTAAAGACAAGCACAAACCAGAATACATTTCCAAATGGCAACACTGTGCAAGACATAGAGAAGAAAATGACTGACAAAACAGTGACCCCATTCTCCAGGTGTCCACAGACCAGCAGCAGAAGACAGTAGGAGCCCCTAAGACCAGCAGCATATGACCGTGGCTGAGAGTGTGGGCCACTGAACACCCTTCAAACTATCAATTTTCTACTTGATCTTAACTTCCCTAGACTTCAGTTTCCTTGTCTCTAAAGTAGAGCTTTGCACTGGGAATAAATAAGATACTGAGGAAATGGGTTGAACCGCTACATACTCTGATGCAATGTGGAGAACTAGACTGTGGGGGCAATAATTCCTAACTTGCATGATGTTTGCACACAAGTCAGTTAGCACGGTGCCTGGAGCACAGAGAGATCTTACTGAAGGATAGCGATAGATTTTCCAGTGCAACCTAAAAGTTACAATGAAAGTAGCCATAAAGTGCCATGGAAGGAAAAAAAGAAAATGAGGGCCAGATAAGCCTCTACTAAGAGCTAGTTTTTAGGAGCAAGCCAGTAATTGGCGGGGTTGATGATGAAACTAATGGGCAGAGTGTTGATTTTTTTCCACTGTGCTGTCCTGAACTGTTGCAGCTTCTCTCCCCATCCTGATAGGGAGCCAGAGGCAACTCTGCAGGGAGAAACAAGCATGCCACTGTGCTAGGGGACAACTGCAGCCATGTCTGTAGTAAGCTACTCTGTTATCTTGCAAAATCTGTATCTTGTTATAATAGGAGAGCTCAGAATTTCTATAGATTTGCATTGATTTTGTGTTCATCTAGGCTTTCTGGGGTGTTGTTGTAGCTGAGCCACCATTTTGAGGGTTTATCTACTTAAGTTTAACTCCTCCTAGGGAAAGCATAGCATGAAAAATACATGACTATGGTCTTGGATTTATGTAGCTCAAGTTTTTCTATCACTGAGGGAGTCTCAACCCAAGGTACTAGTTTGAACATCTAATTAACAGTCAAGAAGGTTGTTAGAGAAGAACTTGAGAGTTCAGTTAGGGATACTGCCATACTTAGTTTACTCCATGTAAAAAAATTAAACACAAAGCTATTAGCCAGAAAGATTCATTTTTTGCTATGCAATTGTTTTAGAACACATAGGAAAACTATACTTTTTTAAGCTTCTGACTAAAGTAAACAGCCCCCGGAAATTTTCATAATAAATGAGAATTCATTTTTGAGTAGAGGTCACAACTTATAATATTAACCTGACCAGAATTATGATGGCAGTGAATTTCTGTGAATCATTGAGTATAGGGATTTCCATACACTGGGTGTGGGAAAATGCATTGTTTTGATGAATGAAGACGCCGGATGTCACAGCAGCAATTGTCCTCTGTAATAATCAGGCCAAGCCCCTACCTGCAACATACTGAGCAAGTAGGTAATCAGGAACAGTGCAATGCATTGAAATCACAAGAAGGATCTGCTAAAAATCAGGCCCACAACATCACAGTCACCCTCTTAGGCTGAGATAAGATGAAATGCTGAACTTTTTACAGTTCTTATCATCTTCCTTCTAAACATAAGAAAATTATCTTTTGGTATCAGCTCAATCTTACCTGACACGTTTCTTAAGACACGGACTGATCTAAAGAATAGCAGTTGACCCTTGCGTGACTTTGGCTTCTTCATTAGTTTCTCAAGCTACCTAATAAGTAGAACTCTTATATGTGCATTAAAATGCTTAATACATGTCATGTGGCACTAAAAATTCTAGAATAGGAAGAAAAAAAGGATACAGATGTCACCCATATCTTTGGCATTCATCAAAGAATTTATAACATTTTTACTGTATGCACCATTGCATACATCGGAGGCAGGATTTGGAACATGGCATATGTGAGCCTGGAGTGCAGCAGAGTGCTTTTTAATTCAATATTACTTGTGCCTGTTTGACCTTAAGTTCCCTAAAAGAGACTCTTGTGGGGCATTCATTGGCAACATGGTCTCAAGGTTCTAGATCATTTTCCAAGTGAAAAGTAATAGAAAATACTTTACCAGCAATCACATAGTGATAGTTTACCCTGTTATCAGCACCCTTTTTGTAATAATGAAAACAAGTCCAAGTTTGAATTTCAGTAGCAGGTCTTTTTTCTGCAGCTGAAGATATATTTTCAAATTATGATGCTGAATTGATACAAAGCATCATTCCCCTCAGAACATTGCTGCAGTTGCCATTATCAGATCCTCCCTCGTTGGAGAAATGTCATACATGAAAAAGGAGTATATTTATAAAAGTTAGAAATAAAATTGCAGGTTGGACGCA
Organism: Rhinopithecus bieti; assembly: GCF_001698545.2. NCBI lineage: Eukaryota > Metazoa > Chordata > Mammalia > Primates > Cercopithecidae > Rhinopithecus > Rhinopithecus bieti. The sequence goes on from NW_016804356.1 coordinate 1,429,170, forward strand.
TATTCCTAGGTAGCATGCATTGTAGCTCAGCAGATTCACAGCATTGTCTCCTTCTCTATGTATGTGTGTATGTAATTTTACCCATTCTTATAATGTTGTTTGGCAATACTATAAATCAAGGCCTTTGGGTTTTTTTGTTTTTTTTTAATTTTTTTTTCATTTGTCAACTGGACATTTAAGGGGAAGCATGAGAAGAAGAGAGATTGTGTGAAAGAGCTGATACCTGGTAACCCAAGGCAGTGAACCAGTACTCCTAGATTTGTGACTATCCAGGGCAAGTGAAACCCCTACTATTTCTTTAAGCAGCCTTCTGGCTTTTTGTTCAGAGGTCAAAGTCTTTCCAAAGCTGTGAAGTTCACCGTCTAGAAATAGAGATAAGAAATTGATTATCTTCCACTTCCAACAACTTCACAGGATAAAAAGTCTCTAAGTCCTACAAACACATTCAGCCAAGACATTTAATCTACACACATTTAAGGACAGGGTCTGCTCTCATAGTCTTTCATGTCTGTTAAATTTCCAAGTTCTAAATAACTCACCTCTGGGTCATAGCAGGCACGCAAATAAGTATTAGTCAAACTAAGTCGGAATTCTGAGAGAGTAACGAATCCCAGATTTGACTTGGAAATTATCAGAGGATATAACTTCTCTTTTTTCTTTTTCTAATTAAAAAAATATATGTACATAGGGAAAGGTACATAAAATATAGAAATATGCCATTTAGCAAGTAATTAAAAAGTGAACACCTAGGAGTTTTCAACCTCTTTGTTTTGGCTTCAAAGTGATTTAGTTTTATTCCCTACTGTTCTTAGCACAATGACATGTCACTTGATGTTTAATTGAGATGAAAATAAGATTTAAAACAATATCAATACATACAAGAAATTCAGATTACTAGGCCAAGAATATGGCATTTTGAATGAGAACTATTTCTTCTTCTACTCTGATTCCTTTGTAATTGCAGTTACATTTTGAGAGAAAATTTACCATCCCTATGAAAATGCTGGGATTAACATTTCAGAAACATCTGAAAGAGTAAAAACAGGTCCTCTTCCTCTGGAGCAGGCCACTACCTCTGCACTCAGGTCAAACAGATACCTTAGGAGTCTTAAGATACCTTTCAAGAAGGTCAAAGAAATTGCTTTGTGAATACAAAGGAAGTCTGGACCAAAAATAAAAAATAAAAAAAAATTAATGAACTGAAAAGATAAAATTGAAAAAGACAGCTAATTCTTGCTTAATGATTTATTTGGGTGCCAATGGGACTGAAGCCTCTTTACACTTAGAGTTTGGGGTATGACTGGGCTTCTTTCTGGAGAAAAAACTCCACCAAATTTCCTGAGAGGCTGGAGAGGAATTTGAATGAACATTTTGTATGAAGGATTTCAGAAGTGGCTCAATTTAGCTAACTTAAGGTTGAAATAGTGAGAAAATGAGTAAGATCCCAAAGGCAACATTCTTTCTTCTGTAAAAACTAGTCTTTTGCCAAAAATGCTTGCTTTAGAGCACAAAAAGAATGCTGTTAGAGTTGTGATTCTGAAACAGTTACCATTATTCTTGCCCAGAGGGTGAATAGACCTGAAACTCATCAGCCATGTAGGAAAATTACATCTATTTCTAATACAATGTATTTTTTCTTCATAGCGAGTCTTAATAAATATTCCATAAGTGATCTCTCGGTTTCAAAATTATTGCATGTTTTTATTTATTTATTGTTAAAACAATTTTAAACAATGAACATTTATGAAGTACCCAGAATGTGTACAGGGTTATACTAGGTATCTGAAAATGCCACAAGTGAATAACTATGCAGATTCTGTCTTGAATTATGAAATAAATGCTAAAAATATTCATGAAAGTAAAGATCAGAGAAACTAATATTTTCTTTCAACCTTTAGTTGGCATTTTCTCTAATTAGCAGTTGAAAGGGCATAAAGGAACAACTTTGTTTAATCAGTTTATCAATAAAAAAGTAAACACTTTGGAAAGTAGATAAGAGCTGCATGTTTTAAACTAAACATAAACTGGACAGCATCTGTTGAGACAAAAGAGGAGAAAATTATGGTCCATTCTTCCTGCACTATAGATGCCTCTATGTCCAATAGACTCATTTTAGGATCTGTAGTAAATTTAGCCAGGTGTGGAGGCGTGCACCTGTAACCCAGCTACTCGGGAGACTGAGGCATGAGAATCACTTGAGTCCAGGAGGCAGAGGTTGAAGTGAGCCAAGTTTGCGCCACTGCACTCTAACCTGAGTGTCAGAGCAAGACTCTGTCTCAAAAAATAAATACATACATACATACATACATACATAATAAACCTAGTAAACTACTCAGGTATGAAAATAGAAGCTAGTCTGTTTGTGTTCAAAATAAAATAAAAGATTTCTGATCACGGGAATCATCTCTAGCCCCATAAGTAAAAGTACTGCATAGTCTAAGAGCATCAAAAGCAAACATGGCCTGCAAGCATCTCCTGGAAGACAAAGGACCCTCATCCTGATGAGTATTCAGATAGGACCAAAAGTGTGAGGTAAAACATGACCTAGAGGTATTTAACTGGAAGTATAATTGATGCTTTTGGAAATGAAATCACTCCATGCTTAAACGTATGCAATATATAGGTCTCGAATTTTTAAGTGCTATAGGAAGTGGTAGAGCACATTCAGACATAACATTACTTGTATCTCAATTTTCAATGGATTTGTTGCAATAGAAAAGTTTCCATTTTTTTTAGGTTTAAGAGCTCCAAACAGCACTGTAACCTACATTAAACATTAAGTGCCCCGTCCCCTTCACAAAAGTTTTCTGGTCTATTCAAGTCACTGAATTCCAAATAATGCACATTGGGTTACCAACATTAGTCCCCACTGTCATATTCCGAAATTAATCCTAAATGATTTACAGTCCTTCAAAATAAGCTTCTCATTTTTTCCCTTTCAATTATATGACATAGTCCACACTTTTCATCAAAGTTATTAATAATATAAGGGTCTTGGGTGGCAATTTCCTGCACAGCTGGGGAAAAGTTGCATATTCAGTGTAGGTATACAGATGCATACTGAATCCCAAAGACATAAATGGTTTATTCCCAGAAATAGTCCTACCTTTCTATTATTTAATAAGGGTCTAAATTAGATTGGCATCAGTACAACAAAACATTCATTTTTATTTATGCATCTTGAATACACTTTTATACATATGTAAAATGAACACATTTTGAGAGTTTAATGAGTTTTATAATTATATTTCTAGATAAATGCACTTTTTGAGAAAGACAAGAAAAATAATTATTTTCTGATTTATTTCACATTAGCAAAAGGGCCTAAAACATAACAGAGCAAATAATGAATTCAAATAAGGAAAGACTCCACAGATTGCTTTCCTTCAGCCACAGAATTATTAGAATATAAGAATATGAAAATAACTAATGGCTTTCTACACAAGATCTTGATCCCTGCTAGTAGACTGACTGCTTGGGTGTAAACAAGGGAAGACTTTGTAGTTCTTGCTTTACAAAGGCCAAAGAAAAAGAAGTTTGGGATAGGGTAGGATGAGCTCTTTCTTTAGGTATTGCTGGCACTCCTTGCCTTTAAGTGACTCATCTCCAGATCATATGGAGATAAGAACCTTTACCCACCCACATCAGAAAACCATTCACACTGGCATTTTGGAAGGAGCAAGGACTCTGTCCAGTTCTAAGGTCACTAGTCTTGGCTTACTATCAGACCATTATGATTGTGTAAAGTGGCTTAAGTATAAACGCATCCTGGAGACCCAGCAGTTACTGCCTGAGACCAGACTGCCTTCTGACTGGTGATTCGCTGTGGAATTATTATTTGACTGATTGTGTGCACTGTTTATATGGATGGATGGAAGCTCAACAGTTGCTTCCATACGTACATACAAACAACAATGCACAAAATCAGCCACATAATAATTTGAAAGGAAACTGAAGCCCAGGTAGAGAGTATAACAAGAATCCTCTTGTTCCACTCAGAACTATGGCAAATTTATGAGTCCAGGAGGAAGTGGGAGCCCCTCAGGTGTAAGTTCTGTCAAGGTTGGTTGGAGCAAATGACACATTGCTAGTGGGAAAATAGAAATAGTCAATAAATCTCTTGTTCTTGATCCAGAGCAATTCATAACAGGTTTTATTTCTAAACAATTGAGTTTATAACTAGAATTTGCCTATTGGCCAAATGAACATTATTCTTTTCTTACTTGGCTGTAATTAATGAATGAATTCAAAACCAGCATTAATACAAGGAGCAAATAAATTTTCATGACAAAAGGATGCCAAATTTGACTATATAATACATAGACATAAAATTATTTGTACTCTAATTTTAACTCTGATAATGCATGTTAGGAAATGTCTTTTCTTCATCACATGAAGATAAATCATGAACATTGACTCTCTAAAGTGTATTATTTACCAATAAACCTTATAACACCATAATAAACTTTCACCCTCTTGAGGCTTTCCAAAAGCATATAAACTCTGTTGCCATCTATTAGTACACTATTTGAGAGATGAACAGACCTTTGTGACCAAGTGAAAGCCTACTTCCTTTACCGAGCTGCCAGCTAGTTTTCTAACCCCTTCTGCCCAACAATGAGAGGAAGGAGGGCTTATTAAACAGAATTTTTCTAAACATTCTGGGGTGTTTGAATTCTCCAAACACATACATAAATTTACGGTTGGATGCAAAGTGATTTGATTCCCATAGATTACAGATGCCCCAAAGATCTTTCCAACTACTTGGCTTTGCATCCAAGGAAGAAAAATTCACATGGCTTGGTCTGACGAAACTACCAATGGAAAATCAAAGTTGGAACCAGGACAGAGGATAATGAAAAATTCAGTGCTCTGAATGCACTAATGGCAAAAGTCTTCTAGCATTACTTCTACTTGTCATTACTAGAAATTGTGACAAAACTCAAAGAAAAACCTTTCTGTAGAAATCATAGCCACATAGGAAAATCACATATACTAGGGGACTTCAAAAAGTTCATGGAAAATGGAATTGAGAGATAAGAATTAAAATATAAACTTTATTTCTCAACGTAAGCTCCATGATGTTCAAGACACTTTTGTATGCAATGATATCAGCCATTTATTCCACCCCTAAAGAACTGAAGGTCCTGGGAATTTAACCATGCCAGTGCAATCGTTTTTACATTATTAATTGAAGAAAAAATGAATGCTTTTATAGACTTTTAAGATTGGGAAACAAAAGCATTCAGAAGGAGCCAAATCATGACTATAAAGTGGAATATGCCTAATGATTTCCCATCAAAACTCTCACAAAATTGCCCTTGTTTGATGAGAGGAATGAGCAGGTACATTTATGTGGTGGAGAAGGGGTCTGTGGTGCAGTTTCCCAGGAGTTTTTCTGATAAAGCTTTGGCTAACTTCCCAAAACACTCTCACAATAAGCAGGCGTGATCATTCTTGGCCTTCCAGAAAGTCAACAGAAAAGTGCCTTAAACATCCCCCCAAAAACTGTTGTCGTGACGTTTTTACCCTTGAAGAGTCCACTTTTGCTTTGCCTGGATCACTTCCACCTCTTGGTAGCCATTGCTGTGATTGTGCTTTGTCTTCAGGATTGTACTGGGAAAGCCATGTTTCATCTCCTATTAAAATTCTTCAAAGCAGTGCTTCAGGATCTTGATCCCATTTATTAAAAATTTCCCTGGAAAGTTCTGCTTTTGTCTGTAGTTGATCTGGGTACAACAGTTTTAACACCCATCAAGTGGAAAGGTTGTTCAATCTTAATTTTTCCACCAGAATTGTGTAAGCTGAACCAATTGAGGTGTTGGCTATTGTTTCTGCTGTTGCTGGTCCTCTTCAATTGGGGCATCAACAAATTTGAAGTGGATGTTCTGCTGCTGAGGGCTTCTTCTTCAATATCATCTCATCTTTTCTTAAAATGAGTTATCCATTTGTAAACTGCTCATTTCTTTGCAGCATTGTCCCCATAAACTTTTTGTAAAGTATCGGTGGTTTCTTTCTTTCATCCAATCTTCACCGCATATCTGATGTTGTTTCTGCTTCAATTTTAGCAGAATTCGTGTTTCTCTGATTGGGGCTCTTTTCAAGCTGCTGTCTTATCCTTCTTCATACCTCAGACTAGATCCTACTCAGACATGTTATAACAAGTTAGTACAAGTTTGTGCAAAAATATTTTGAAATTCATGTATAGTTTTTCATAATACACATTTTCCATGGGCAATGTGAAGATACCACGTATTTGTTAATGTGTCAGGTACGGGAGAAATCTAGCAGTTTCTTTGAAGTTAGCCTTAATTAAGTAAATTTTATTATAAAGTATCTTCTCCAAGGGAGAATTGTATGAAAAATGATTATAACACTTTATAGTTCTAACTAGGAAAGTTTTCTAGAGAAACAGAACCAATATAATATATATAAAGAAATTTATTATAAAGTTTTGACTCACAAAATTATGGAGGCTGAGAAGTCCCATGATCTGCTGTTTGCAAGCTGGAGACCCAGGAAAGCCTGTGGTGTAGTTCAGAGACCTGGGAGCTGACAAGATGATAGTGTAGATTCTAGTCTCAGTCTGAAAACCTGAAAACCAGGAGATTGATGTCCCAGCTCAAGCAGTCAGGCAGACAAAGAAATCCACTTTCCTCTACCTTTTTGTTCTATTCAGGCCCTCAAGTATGGGGCCCACCCACTTTGAGGAGGGCCATCTGTTTTACTCAGGCCACCAATTCCCGTGCTGAGCTCTCTATCAGAACATCCTTACAGACACACCCAAAAATAGTGTTTAACCAGCTACCTGGCATCCCTTGGCCCGGTCATGTTGACACCTAAAATTCACCATTACAACAGGTATTTGTAAAATATGTAGAGAAACTTCTTCACGCTGTAGCAACATATTTACTCCATGCTTCCCAACAACCAAAATTTTTCTCTACCCTGAATAGTAGGATTAGATTTATTATGCATCTGGCTGGAATTCTTTCTTCCTTCCTTTTTTTTTTTCCTTAAAGAAAATTGTCATCATGGTCTGAAAATGGTAGGCAAAAGCCTCCTTACTCAGTATTTATGATGCTACATTCTGATGGAAGACTGTTAACTTGCATGGCATATCCACTCTAGTGCAGAGGCTATGGGATGATGATGCAGTTACAAATTCCACTGATAATAGGAGGATGACAGGAACACATTTATTCTCAAAGATATCAGAACATAAATTAAAATGTTAGATACTCAAACTGACATCTAGAAAAACAAAGGTAATTCCCATTGTGTAAAGTAGAGATTTGCCTCTGACAAGTTCGTAGAATGCATCCTTTTCTTGGCATCATCACCAAAAACTCACCCAGACACCTGAAATTTCCCTACTTTTTAAATGCACTTAAGGTTGCCTAAAGTATATGAGAGACATTGGGAAATCACAAGGTCTGACTGTGCTTGATAGTGATTATGCGAAGATTCTAACAATAGCCAAGGTGCCTTTGAATCCTATTTGCTTTTCCTTATGCCTTGTCCATAAATTAGAATCTTGTTACCTTTGCTATTCCATTTAGGAAAGTATTTCTTAAGAGGATCCTAGTCATTTTTAAAAAGTAATATACTTCCAGGATTACTTAATGTTCTCACCTTTAAAGGACTAGCATAAGAACTTTTTCTATTGAATCTATCTAAATGGCTAGGCAGAAGCAGAAAAAAAAAAAAATGTACTTGAAACTGCACTCAATTAGTTGCATTCTTCCTTGGGTACATGGTGCCCAGGGCCAAGCAATCTCTCTGGGGTACTGGGCCAGCCTCAGCTGTGGCAGAGAAGCCTCTGAGCTCTGAGCCCTCACAGCTGTTATTTCAGCCTGCACAAATCCCAGTGGGCAAAAGATGTAGTTAGTGTGCTGCAAGAAGTATGACTAAAGCCAAATCCTAGCCCCCTCCAAACACCTTCCATGCTTCACCAAAGCTAACCAAGGAAGTCTTATGCTGAGTTACATCAATCTCAGTGTCTTCTTTTTTTGGTACTTTGAATTTTCATTTTCATCTTTTTAAAGCATATGTACAGTAAAATTCACTTTCTGGTGTATACTGTTATGAATTTTGACAAATGCATGGAATTCATAACCACAATCACTATTAAAATACACAATAGTTCTGTCATTCTGAGACCCCCAAAATCCATCAGGCAAGCCCTTTCTAGTCAAACCCTTCACCCATCATTAACACTGAGCAGAACTAGTCTCTCTTCCTATAGTTTTATCATTTCCAAAATATCATATAAATAGCATCATACAATATATAGTCTTTTGAGTCTGGCTTCTTTTGCCTAGCATAAGGTATTTGAGATTAACCCATATTCTTGCTTTTATCAATCATTAGTTCCTTTTTGTTTCTGAGTAGTATTCCATTATACGGATGTGCCACAGTTTATTTATCTGTTCCTCAGCCGAGGGACATCGTGTTTTTGCCAGAGTCAGACATATAGGAACGATATAGTCAAGATTTTGTGCAAACATGAATTTTAATTTCATTTGAAATATGTAGGATTAAATTTATGGGTCATATAGTAAGTGTATTTAACTTTGTAGGAAGCTATCAAACTGATTTCTAAGTGGCTATACCATTTGGCATTCTCACCAGCAATGTATGAAATTTCCAAGTGGTCTGCGTCCTTCTTGGTACTTGGTGTTGTATGATTATTGCTTGCTGTGTTTGTATGTTTCTTTAGGTTTTTGTTTTGTTTTGTTTTTTTAAGACTGCGTCTCCTGCTGTCACCCAGGCTAGAATGCAGTGGTGTGATCATAGCTCACTAGAGCCTTGAACTCCTGGGCTCAAGTGATCCTCCCACCTCAGCCTCCCAAGTAGCTAGAACTGCAGTCATGTGCCACCACACTTGGCTGTTTCCCTTCATTTTTATCTTAGCCATTCTAATAGGTGTATTGTGATATATCATTGTGGTTTTAATTTGCAATTCCTTAAAGACTAATGAAATGGGGCAATCTTGCATATATTTTCCATTTGTATATTCTTTTTGTTAAAATATCTGTTCACCTCTTTTGTCCATGTTTTAATTAGGTTGTTTATTGTTCAGATTTGAGGGTTCTTTAGATATTCTGCATATAAGTCGTTTCTCAGACGTATGATTTGGAGATTATTTTCTTTCAGTGTATGGCTGGTCTTTTCAGTCTCTTAGTGGTGTGTTTCTCAAAGCAAACATTTTTAACATTGATAAAGTCTAATTTACCAATTTTTTTTTTTATAGATCATACTATTTCCACTAAACCTGAGAAATCTTTGCCTTACCCAAGGTCACAAAGATTTCTTCTTATATTTTCCTCTAAAAGGTTTATGGTTTTTCATATCTGTGTCCTATTTTAATGAGGCCAGGAAGTACTCTGTGAATTCGGAGTATTATAAATGGACATAGAAAATTTAAGATGTCAGGGAAATTTTTTAATGCCCAATTAGATTTTTATTTCAATGAAGGCAAAGGTTACATCTCCCAGTGATATCGCTGTGCCTTGCCCTATCTCCATTTTTGGTAGCAGCTATATGTTCAGTAAACACTTATTAAGAATTAATAAATCCTCTTGGAGAAGCTAACTTATTATTTAACATTGTGTAGTACAGAAAGAATAGGCTTTTAGTCAGCTCTATATTCAAATTACAGCTCCGTGTCCTGCTGGCTGTGTCCTTGGGCAGGAGCTTCATACTTCAGTTCTTTGGGCTGGGTTTCATGACTTTAAACTATGGACTAATAATGTATTTTGTGATTTTAGTGAGGATTAAATGTGGTAATATGTGAAAGTGTCCTCATAGTGCCTGACATATATTGGCATCCTGTGAAGAGTTATTTTCTCCCTTTTTTCTCTTCCATCCAAATCCTAAATATGTGTGTGTTTAAACAGTCAAGTAGGCCGTGTGCAGTGGCTCACACCTGTAATCCCAGCACTTTGGGAGACCGAGGCGGGCAGCTCACTTGAGGTCAAGAGTTTGAGACCAGCCTGGCCAACATGGTGAAACCCCATCTCTATTTAAAAAAAAAAAAAAAGTAATCCCAGCTACTCGGGTGACTGAGGCAGGAGCATCGCTTGAACCCGGGAGGCAGAGTTTGCAGTGAGCCGAGATCGCGCCACGCTCCAGCCTGGGCAACAGAGCGAGACTTCATCTCAAAAAAACAAAAACAAACAAACAAAAAACAGTCAAGTAGCTCTGGTTTAGAATAACTGAAAACTATCATGTCATGAATGAATATATTCCATATTTGCCCTTTGAATGTATTGTTTCATGTATGCATGCATTTTTAACGTAAGAAGACTCAGACACAGCCATTTCAACAGGTTCTTTTCTTAGAACTACCCTTCTACTGTGCAAAAGTAGAGGCAATGAAAAGGGGCCAGGCTGGGACGGGGAGGAGGCAGAGGGGAAATCCTGAAGTGCAACATCCATGGGAGAGTCCGTTCTCATGCATATTGGCATTTGGCTCAATCGGGGCCTGGAAGTGGATATGCTGACCAATACTGAAATACAAACTGGGTGAGAATGGTTCTGCTCATGTTTGCTTAGCAGATCATTACCATTGTAAGTTATGCTGCATTTTATTTTAAAATACCAGAAACTTTTACTGAACTAAGAGGATTTTTCTAGTTAGATGGGCTCACTAATGACTGACAAGGGGAATCCAAAAGGCTGCCGTGGTTTCTAGTCCCACACGTTAGGTCGGTAAACTAAACTATCAGGTGCCTAATTGACAAGGTACAAGTAAACACCAAAATTAGTTAGCACAGAAGCACAGGCCAATTTAATGTCTTGAGGTACTCTTAAAATTGATTATTTTGAAAAATGACCTGAAAGGGAAGTCAACGATATTTTTCCTAATAATAGTGGTATTTATTAAGTGCATGCTCAATGCCAGTATCATTGAGGGCTTTTGTGTATTACCTAATTTAGTTCTCATAACAACCCTGTGAAGTGAGTGCAATTAGTCTCCTTATTTTATGAACAGAGAGACTGCAGGCTTAGGTAAAATATCTGCCTCAAAGTTGCACTACTGAAAAATGACTAACTCAGAATTTGAACTCAAGGCAGTGTAACTGGAAAGCCACTGTTCATAGCTGCTATCCTTTATCACCTTACCCCACATGGTTTATAGCTTATAGACATGCTCTAAAACATGCAGCCTTCATTTCGGAGCCTTGGTGAATCAGTAGTGTTCCTCACTTTTAGATATGCAGCACAAGGCCTTTTGATTAGGTGCATATATATTTCAATTTGCAATTACCAGATTAAAGGTCAGTCTAGTTTTATGTTTCTTTATTAATCTTCTAAACATTTTAGCACTTTTGAATGTATAACACACTATGTTACTCTTCGCAAGCTCATATAAACATATCCAGTGATGCTGATTAAACATTACTGACACCTGTCAAAAGGTAATTATCATTTAACAGAGCTGCCTAAATGTTTCCTAATTTACTAAGTGCAGAATTTCCGCAGCCAAAAGTAAACATTTCCTTTACCCCTTAGGCCAAAGGGATCTGAAGCCTCTAATAACACTTGATTCAAAAATTTTTATGGGCTTCATAAGGAAAGGAAAATATCCTATTTATTGTGGCAATAAGTGTTTTTAGGATGGATGAATTAAGAATTTATTAATCTACTTATAAATTTTAGCATATCAAATAATAGTCTAACCCATTTAGAATGAATTTTAGAACCAGATAATTTAGAAGCAGTTTTGATATTATATGTTGTATTTGAGTATAAAACTCAAATATGTATTGTGTATATATGTATGTATATACATATTTTAAGAAAACAGTATCAACTTTAATTTACCCTAATTTACTATGCATTTTCATTATATTACATTTATAGTTCATGTATATGTCCTCATGACTAACACTTTTAAATGGTTTACTACAAACTAGATCACTTTATAAAAGAGCTGCATAAAAGAGTCATAAAATAATAAGCAGCACTCACATGTTAGGTTTGGGACCTTGTATAGACTAAAGATAAGTTAAAAATATAAGAAGGAAGAAATTAACAGCACAAGAGCAAGACACTGACTATACTGTAGTGGCAGACCCTTCAATTCTACAAGACCCTCCCCAGATAAAGTTACAGAAGTCAGAGATCCCATAATTCTGGGCTCCATTGACCTGGCAAAGTGCTCCCTGTGTGGAGACCGCTAAACTACTATACTTTCTGTGTTTCTCCCAAAGGCAGTGGCAGCCACATGCAACCACATGTAATCGGCTCTCTCATCTCTCTTTTACATGCTTGTTAGTTGGCTCCAAAGTAAAACAAAATGGGAGCGACCATAACCAAGTCCAAGTGATCATTCATTCTTGCCAGTCTACTCATCTGAACAAGACTTTGTCTTCTGACGTAGAGGAGGGCCAGCCCAAGCCTGGACGTGTTTTTAATGAGCTAATTGAAAGGTTAAACTGATAGCTAGTTATTCTAAATGCTCAATTTAGAGAGCTGTGCTTCAGATATTCCAACTGAAGTGGTGTTCCTTTTTTTACAGTATTTGAAAGACAATTTATTATGCCTAAATGTAGAACACATTTTTTCATAACCTGATGTTCACTTGTTTATTTATTGAGCCATTATGTGGATATAATGTGATCACTCAGAAAGTAATTTCTATTTGGTGTAAGAATCCCATGTTACAATAAATCAACCGTGTGACCCAGTATGTTCAAATTCTATAGTAGTCATTCTCTGAATATTTACTGTTAATGTTAAAATAAATATGTATTTAAGAGTCAAAGTCTCCTATGTTTGTTTACCCCAGAAAACACCAATAATTCATATCAAAATGAGAGCATTACTGAAAACATGTAAGACTGAAGAATCATTTTCTTTGGCATTGTCATTCCAGTCTGCTTCTGTAGTTTTTCTATGTTTATGCTTCTCTTTTTTTTTTTTTTTTTTTTTTTTTGAGACAGAGTCTTGCTCTGTCACCCAATGGCGCAATCTCGGCTCACTGCAACCTCCGCCTCCCGAGTTCAAGCAATTCTCCTGCCTCAGCCTCCTGAGTAGCTGGGATTACAGGCATGTGCCACCATGCCTGGCTAATTTTTGTATTTTTAGTAGAGACGGGTTTCACCATGTTGGTCAGGCTGGTCTCGAACTCCTGACCTCATGATCTACCTGCCTCAGCCTCCCAAAGTGCTGGGATTACAGGCGTGAGCCACCATGCCCGGCCTCTATGTTTATTCTTAAAACTTGAACTTCAGCTAGTGAACCAACTTTTCTTAATTACATTAATAAACTTATTAAAAATCAAACTAACAATCAAAGGAATGCAATTTAAAGTAGCAATAGGATATTATCATTTGCCTCTCAGAGCAGAAGCACTTATTTTTAAATGGTAATGTTTAATGCTGATGAGATTACCTTTAGATAAACACTCCCATGTGTAATTTGTAGTAGTACATTTAACCCCTTGGAAAGTCATTAAAATGTTTTTGCCTTTTGATCCAATCATCTGATTTCTAGAACTCTATAAGAAGGAAGATAAATATATATTTTCAGACAAAGATTTGTTAATAAGAAAATTCTTTATACTGTTATGTCAGACAAAAATTTTTAGCTAGCTAAATATTCACAACATGAAAATAAATAAATAATGGTACAACCAAATGATGGCATATATTTCATGCAATAAAAGGTGTGTTTAAAACATAATGAAATGGGCCAGGCACAGTGGCTGCAGTGGACCGAGATCGCGCCCCTGCACTCTAGCCGGGGCAACAGAGTGAGACACTGTCTCAAAAAATAAATAAATAAATAAAATAAACATAATGAAATGGTTATGATATAATGTTTTATAAAATATAGACTATGAAAAGGGTAACTCCAATCTATTTTTGAAAGTACACACACACACACACACACACACACACTTAAACAGGTGCTTCCATACTCAAATACACGAAGAAACAGTATGGCATGTATTACCAATTTCTGCACAACTGATTGCATGACCAGAAACATCTTCATATAAATCAGACAATAATAGGAAATGTGCTTTCACTACATACAGGACTCTACTCCAGAAACTGTCAAATACAGAGCTCTACTCCAGGAACTGTCAAAAGACACAACAGAGACAGTTAACAAAGTCCTTAATCTTCAGGGACCTGTAACTAAATGAAATATACCACAGTACCCGAAAAAACAAACAACAAAACAACCAAACACAGAACATGTATTAGGTAACTATATAAATAGATAATTATGCAACTGTGCACACACACACACACACACACACTCACAATTATAGGTATTTGGAATGTTCTCCCATTTTTACAGAGACTGTTCTGACCTCTGTATTCATACCCAGTGCCTCCAGACCTGGATATGGTTTCTCCAATCTTCGAGCATTTATGCAATTAACATAACTTGAAGATACTTTGATATTGAATGACAGGGGACTCCAGAGATGTAAACTATGTGAGGGAGTGTTTAGTGAGGAAAATTCCACACTATTTTTCCTCAACTGTGCTTCCACAGAAATGGACATGGTGTAGAGGAAAAACCATGACCTTAGAATTCAAAGACTCCCACCCACTCTGAGTTCTGCCACTGGCTGGGTTTCTTAAATTACTTTACCTTACTAAACCTTTTCTCTGAAGTGTGAAAGACAGAACTGATGACATGGGGTTTTCTGAGCAGTAAAGCAGAGAACACGAGTGACTGAGCTGGGCAGAGTGCTGACCCATGGCAGGCACTCAATATGTTTACTTGAAATTAGATGCAGAGCCTAGATGTGGACTAACCAGGAGTGGACAGGCCAAGATCTCCACTTTGGTTGCTTCTCTGTATCTGGCACACTGTTTGGCAAACATGTCATAAGAATTTATTTTCATGGGCCCCTGCCTTGAGGTCGTCCGGGTCTATGAAATGGGAACTTACATAACTTCAGTGTCTGCTTTTTAAACATCTGAGGGACTACAGTGGCAAATCTGAATTAGATCATCAGAGACTTGAGAATAACATTTAGAAAACTTTCTAAATAACTTCTACAGTTGTACACCTTGAGTTTGGTGTTATCTAGCTTCATTTTGTCTTTGAAAAAATAACTTACTTTTGAAGTCTTACTGGTTTTCGTCTCCGCTTATGTGTGTTGCTTCTTTGTGTGTACACTTCTAAGGGTTTTTTTTTTTGTTCTGCTTTGTGTTTGTTTTGGATTTTAGGGTCAAGTAATAATCTATTAATATGGAACAAAATATATCACAGTAACTTCTCAGTGACTGTTGGAGAGAAAAAGAAGAAGAAGAGACAAAGTTTCTAATTTTTCTAAGTATCAGGCATATTCTTGACTTTCTTGCAACTAAAAATATACAGCCCCGCTGTTTATTAGAGTTTTGAAAAAATGGAGTTTATAATGGAGTTTATAATAGCGTTTTATAATAATCATAAAATGAGCAAATAACCATATATTTAATATGAAAATGACACCCAATAACACTTCTCAATATGTCAATTATGAATGATCATTACAAAGCATCATAGTCTACCAATAAACAATTTTCTTTTTAAAAAACTTATTATATTGTTGTTTTTTTGTTTTTTGAGACAGAGTCTTGCTCTGTTGCCCAGGCTGGAGTACAATGGCACGATCTCGGCTCACTGCAACCTCTGCTTCCTGGGTTCAAGCAATTCTCCTGCCTCATCCTCCCAAGTAGCTGGAATTACAGGCACCCACCACCATGCCTGGCTAATTTTCTGTGTTTTCAGTAGAGACGTGTTTTTGCCATGTTAGCCAGGCTGGTCTCAAACTCGTGACCTCAGGTGATCCACCCGCCTCGGCCTCCCAAAGTGCAAGGATTACAGGCGTGAGCCACCACACCTGGCCAAAACCTATTATATTGTTATAGCATTCTTGCAAAGGAGTACATTGTCAATCCCCTGAGACCAATTAACTATCCTAGTTTCTCAACTACAGTGTGACATATTTTTATCCTGATGTCTAAATATCTCATTGTCACTAATTACCAAGTACATCTCATAGCACTGAGTAGATATAGTACAGTGTGACATAGGACTAGGACAGTGATTCTCAACCAGAAATTTTTTGCCCTCAGGGGACATATGGCAATGTCTGGAGACAGTTCCGGTTGTCACATCCAACAGGAAGCATGGTGCTGTGGTATCTAGTAAGTAGAGGCCAGAGATGCTGCTCAACATCCTACAATACACAGGACAGCCAGTATGATCAAAGAATTATCTAGCCCAAGTTGTCAATAGTTCTAAGCTTGAAAAACACTGGCCTAGCACAAGAATGAATTTCAGGATAATCTGTAATATATCCATTTATTCAGTCCATACGGAGTGAACAGCAATGCAAAGTGCCACAAATAGTTTAGACATTTGGCAGATTAACATTTGCAGTTAGAGAAGAAGATAGTAAGAAGGTTTTCTCCTTAACTCTGAATTGGTTTATCACTTTCTCCACTTTATCTTCCTTGTGTTCTACTGTCTCCTGTATTTATTTGCTCCTTTTCCTCCCCTATTTCTCCCTTCCACTAACTCCCCATTTCATCCTCCCCCTATTTCTCCCTTCCACCAACTCCCCCATTTCAATTTCCTTTTCTTTCCCTACCACCCACCCTATACCTTTTGTCTTCTATTCTTTTATCTTTTCTTAATTTTTAATTTCTTAATTTTAAAGGGTTTATTTTAATCCTCTAAGATCCGAATATTTAAACATTCTTTCTAATCAATGCATAAACTATGTAGAAATGCAAAACCAAGTTGTATTTGTAGAGATACAACTACAATTGCAACTCCCTCTTCTCACAGGAAGAAGAGACTGCAGACTTCTTTCATCAGTACTCAGAATAGAGATCCAATAGCTATTACAATATTTTGGCTATTCTTTTCTTTTGTTAGTATTTTGAAAAAGCTTAGGATTTGTAAGTAACTTATGTCCTTTTAACAAACGGAATCTTGTTTTCTTTTAGACCACATGTTCACAAGAAAAAAACAACTTATAAGGAGTCTGCACAAATGTGTGTGGGTGGCAAATCCTTTGGCATGAAATTCTCTGGGAATTGATAAAATATTAAAGCAACCCATTTTCTCCAACTCATCCCATTCTGCTGGACTGAAGGGAGGAGACCACACAGAGCAACTCTCAGACCTCATTGGAAAGGTTAAGATGCATAGGATCATTCTCACAGCCAACTTCTCTTTACCTCCCAATGAGGATGTAACAAGATTTTTCTGTGACACCTGTCAATTCCTACCGATTAACAATGACATTGAATGCAAATATTTTGACCACAGAATTGGAAGAAGGCTAGATCTATGCAGACGCACTCTACTGGAAAGCCCAGGAATGCATTAAGAAAAATCCACAAAATAGAAATACATCTTTCTTTCATTCACTCACTTGTCTTCACCCATTCATAGAACGTTACTACATATATGCCAGATGTAAGTGAAGTATTTGGATAACATGTCTTGGGTTTTTTTCTCCCTTTTTCTCTCTTTCTACACATTTTTGGAGGCTATTTAAATAAGCCACGTAGCAGAAGAAAGACATTTGGAGCCACTTGGAATTGCTTGCCATATGTAGATATAATCTGAATTTAATGATCTGCATGATTAGAAGGGAATGACAGACTCACCAGGAAGCTAGTGGAAATGTTTCAGGCTGGTAAATATTTTAAGGCCAACAGATTTCTTTAAGTTACCTGCTATGACAGGTGCATTTTCTTTCCACTGTAAAATGGCCCTGAGTTGCATAAAATGTATCCACAAGTCATTTCCTGTTTTTCTGATATAGTTAGCCCTGATCAATAAATAAGCGTTTTGGGGTCATTATTTAGTATTTATTGATCATCGCTACTTCACTGAGAATGACTGTTGAAATGCAAACCAAGATGCATGCTCCGAGGGACTATTAGTGTCTTGCACTAATTTGTAGGTACTGGTCATTTTATTTGTCCAGATGCTCTGCAGTTCAGTGCCTAACAGCAGGGCCACATTTGAAAGTCTGTTTATGAAAACAACCATCAAAAAGAACAGTAAGAACTGGAGCGTTACATATTGCATTGTTCTCACAGTGCCACTCAAAACTCCTAACTGTTATTAATTTCAGAGTAATCACTGAATGATAAGAGTTCTATCCATCTGTTCAGAGAATTGTGGAAAACTATTAAAAGATTTACCACATATGCACTCTCTTCCATTTGATATAACATATCCTAAAACATCCAACATTTAAAATGTATATCAAAATGTCAATGTGAATGTTAGAAAGATTACTTGCTAAAGCTATTTGTTAACTGCCAAGGTCTATTTTACTGCCCGTATCACAAATCTCAAGCAGGTTTGAAAGAGATTCAAGAAAATATAATACAAGTGTTTATTTTTTATCTTTGCTGTGTAACCTCCACCATATTCTAGAGAGTGCCTCAAGACAGTGAATCAATAGTTCAGATAAGTTTTGGCAAACACAAACTTTATGCACCTTAGAGAATCTTGAATTACAAATACTTATGGAAGGTATTGCATTGCACACAATATTTTAGATTGGAGCTTCCAAGCTGGTATGCTGAGATATTGAACTCTCATTTCTTGTGTGTGTATTGGCAAGGAAAAGGTTGAGAGTGTGCTTTCAACAATCAGCTTTAGTAATCATAAGAAAGGCATTTTGTACGCTGCAAGGATCACTGAAATTCTAAGAACTCACCAAGAAAGAGAAGGCAGCTATTATGATGGCATCTATACATACTTGTTCATAGGCAAGCACCTTCAAATAGGTAGTGAGTTCCAACAACACTACTCTGCCCATAAAGCTTCTAGGAACAGTCATACCTCTTTCTGTTAGCGCATCTTGACAGACTCTTAGAGATGCACACTTTGTTGGTAAAGCCTGACTTATTGACCAGATTACTATATTTTGGATGCATCATTGTCCTCTGGAATTATTTCCTGACACCACCAAAATGCTACTTTTGTGGAACCAAAGATGTGATCCATGCTGAAGTTTCAGGTATGGACTTTGTTGATTCAGGTATTTCACTTAATGAAACTTGATTTCAGCTCTGCAGGTATTATTGTATCTGACAGGCAGCCTGAATGAATGTGTGAAGTGTCACTCTATGGTCATTGACAGAATACAAGAGGGCTTCCTTCTGAAGTGGTGAAAATATTTTGGAAGTCAGTAGAGGTGGTAGCGCACAACACTGTAAATGTACTAAGTGCCACTGAATTGTTCCCCTTGAAGGACTTAATTGTATGTCATGTGAATTTCGCTACAATTAAAAAAATGTTTAAAACATTTGAAATCAGAGAAATGTAATATTAGAGAGGGCTTGGAGCCCACCTAGTCCAGCACATAGTTGAGGAAGAACACCCCTCAGGATTACTAAAGTTATGTGCAACATTTCTGTTAATTGCTACATAAGCATAGGAAAGTTTATTGGTCGTCTGTAATGAATGAATGACACCAAATAAGCCCTATTAATAATTTTTAATATTTTTTTAATACTCAGAGTTCTTTAATACTATTAAATGGAAGGGTGAAAAGAGAATGATTGACCATTTTCTGGATCCAGCACAGCAAAGAATGTTTTAAAATATTTTGGGCAGTGATTCTTCCTAGAAAATATGGCGACATCCTCTCTTCCCTGGCAAAATCTAATTGATTTTTTCACAGGAACTTTCTCAAAGCCAGGGGTTCATCTCCTGTTTCTATTAAAAGTTAAACAGTATTGCTGGATGGGTGCAATACTACATTTAATAAGGCACATTGCGATTCCTCTGAAAGTTCTATCTGTATGTAAAGCTTCAGGAACCAAAGAGGAAGATGAAGACACAAAGCATATAAAAAACCAAAACGATTTTGGCTCAAAGTTTGGTGTTATTTCCTCATGGTATTTCCAGATTATTTCTGAGTGGCTGACCGCCTTTCCCTGTCAGACAGGGAATGGACCATGGTCAGTTTCTTCCAGTCTGGGCCCCTGGGCTTGTGGTGGGTGGCAAGGGGAGGGGGCGGGTGTTGGCTGCCTCTTTTTTTGTTTTTGAGACAGGCTCTCACTCTGTCTCCCAGGCTGAAATGCAGTGGTGGAATCTCGGCTCACCACAACCTCTGCCTCCTGAATTCAAGCAATCCTCCCACCTCAGCCTCCTGAGTAGCTGGGACTACAGGTGCATGCCTCCACGCCCAGTGAATTTTGTACTTTTAATAGAAACGGGGTTTCACCATGTTGGTCAGGCTGGTCTTGAACTCCTGAGCTCAAGTTATCTGCCTGCCTCGGCCTCCCAAAATGCTAAGATTACAGGTGTGAGCCACCGCACCCAGCCGGCTGCCTCTTATTTATGGTTGTGATGGGGGAAGCCAGAGATAAGAGAACAGAAATTGTAATTCTGACAGAGAGCTGACAGCTAAAACTAGAATAGCAAGTCTAACACTACAGCCAGGATGCAGGGACCTGGCTGGAGTAAGCTGAGATTCCATGCTTAAGGAAGAAGCTGAGAAGGTGAGCAGCACCCACAGAGCAGGTGAATGAAAGTGGCCTGGGAATCCTGAAGAGAACGGTGATGCCCCTGGTGACTTTATTGAACATCCCTGCGTGGGTCTGGGTGGGTATGCAGGGGTGAGGGTTGTCAAAAAGAACCCCAGTGGTACAGATGTGGGGAAATCTAAGACCCAGAAAAGAGGCCAGGAGTCAACACCTGGCATCATCTAAGTATACCTCAAGAAATGTCAGTATCTGTCTGATAAGATGGGGCAAAACTCTTGATACTCTGGGTAAATATTTCACATTTTCACAATAGAAATCTCACCTTAAAATATTCTTTTCAAACAAAATCACCTTTAGACTTTTAAATGCAACAATATCACAGAAGGATTTGCTCATCCAAGTGAATGTTGCATATTTATCTCAACTATTCCATAAATAAAATAGTTAATTATATACCCTTCCCAGCTCCTGGGGGGAAAGTTATTTTAACAGGGTGTGCATGTTAAGATTCTTAGTAGAAAACTATGCAAGCATTTTTCTAAACATGATTTCTAAAAACCTTAACTTGTTTACAAAACCTTCCTAAATATGTACAGTTATATTCTCTACCAAAGTCCCCTTGAAAGCCATGTTTATAAGGTCATGAAATTATTTTAGTATGAAGAGTAAAATGAGAATAATAAGAATATAAAAAGAAATAAAAATCGTAGATAAAATACTAGACACAGCGTCTGACTGCATGATTTATTGGATTGCTAGGGAGCTCTCACAAATGTATGGGCATAGAATCTGGTGAGATGTTTAATTTATGGTGAATTGGCAGAGAACAAGAAAATAAGCTATCTACTGTGAATTCTGAATTCATGGGGGAATAAGGTGGATAATTTTAAACTCACCATTTCTGCCTCCTGTGATGCCCCCAATCTCATGCCAAACAAGTGAAGTTTGAAAGAAAAGCAAAAGTGATTAGAAAGAATAAAGAGGTATTAAAAAAAAAAAAAGTAATGTCTCTTTCAATAAGGCTAATCATTGAACTCAACGAGAGTATGTGGAGGGAAAATATGTCAAATGTTTGAGGCCCATTCATCATAAAGTAAATAATATGGTAATAATGTCAAATGTTTGAGGGGACATTTTTCTGTTTATCTTCGGGTCGACTATAACTGGTGGTAGTGAGTGAGGAGATGGTAGAAGCTGAGAGTCCATGCAATTATTATTCCCTTGAGCCGAGTGAGGTGCAAAATCCATTATGTTCCCTTCCCATCTCCACCTAACGCCTGACTCTGAGTCACTATGTGATGCTCCCACCAGTAGAGTGGGAGTTATTTTTCTGGAATCTGAAGAAAAAAAGGAATAGACATTTTCCACACATTTTTTTACTCTGAAGCAAGTTGGGAACTTATTTTCTTATCCACAACAGAGCTGACAGCTTTAAGAGCAAAGAGGAAAGAAGGGTGAGATGACTATTTAGCACAGGCTGGAAAAGGAGGAGGAAACTCTGTGATCCTGTCCATATGGCTCCCCAGTGACTCGGCAGGGGGCAGGGGGAAATAGAGGTCAAAGAGACAGTGTGCCCCTCTAGCTAATCTCGGTTTCAAATGCCAAGTCCTACAGTCAGGTGAAATGGAATTCAGCAAAGTTGCTGTGGTCATTAACTTACTCTGTCTTGAGGAGAACACCCATCTCATTAGATTTGAAAGCCATTTTTCCAGGCCAGTAACCTCTGGAGGAATCCAGGGCTGATGACTGTGTAAAACAGAAATAAGCATGATCATCTGCAGTGACCACAGTGGCAAGGTGGAAGAGGAGGGGCCAGCAGTGGTGGTTGTAAAAGGGTATGAAATAGATGGCTTTGAGGAATTTGAATCTGGGAAAGCCCCAAGAATTCTAAGCCACCTTATCTAGACTTCTTTTTTTTTTTTTCAAACTCCAAACCATTGACCCCTGGCTCTGTCCCCTCCCCTTCACTGTCCCCAGGGTACTGATTTCTAGCAGGTCAGCTAAAACACACAAAGGGCCTGAAACTGAATCATCAGAATACACAGCCACCCCCAACACTGCATCTGCAGATTGCTGGCTTCCGATTACCAGGAGATGTGCACCCCTGCAGAGTCCTGTGGCCATGCTTGGCTGCTGAAGATGCTGTCCACAGACCGTTGTTTTTGTAGAGATTTGCAGCGATGTCATTTTTTTCATGACCCTGTAAACATTCATCGAGGTAGAAAAAGAATAGAGATCCCCAGGTGCTCCCATTTATTAATGGCAGCACTGCTAATTATTGTTATTTTTCAAGAGTATACTGGCACTGCAAGAGCTAAATAAAATGATCATGCCCCTTAAGCTAAGTATTCCCACCTTGGGGAATTGTCTAAAGAAAATAGCATGTAAGCCTACTTGTACAAGGATGTTTATAGCCACTCTATTTGTAATAGCACATAACTGGAAACAACCCAAATACTCAACAATGAGGGGGTGATTAAGCAAACTTTAGAACTTTAATATGGTAATAAAGTCTGTGGCAATGAAAATGATGGATATCTGGACTATGTAAATGCTTAGAAAGCCTATGTAAAACAATGCTGTATTAAAAAGACCACACAATATTCCAAGTATAATATAAAATGTTATTATGACATGAATATCATAACTTAGCAATAATAAGAATAGAAAAGACCACAGTCTCATACAATTAGTTCTCAGAGTGAATGAGGACTTTGAATTTTTAAGGTAATTTAAGGTGGTCTTTTTTTTCACATAAAATGTAAAGCTATTTTAAAAGGTAGTATTTCAAGATAGTATCATTACTTTGGCATAGAAAGCATTGAAACTGTCCATATAGTCTACCCACTCATCTGCCGTGTACGTTTGATCTATACCACAGGATCAACATGAATTGGTGACCCTGGAGAAGTCAGTAGGTTAAAACGATATATAACTGACCTTACCTAAAAGTAAGACCTAACGTTGCCTTCGGTAATAATATTCACCATTTGAATCAAGATATAAATCAAGGCCAAGAATTTTATAGACAAATAAGCAAAGGGAGACTCAGAGTCGGAAGACTGGATCTGAGTTAGAAGCACAGGACAGGTGAGGGATCTGTGGGAAGATGGTTGGGATCATAGAGGTGTAGATCAGGGAGGGAACAGCCAGACCCAAAGACTGGAATAGAGAATCGACCGAGAAGCAGACCTCATCCAGGGCTTTATGCACCGGGCTATCCCAGGGGCAGCTTTATTCTCCTTAGTATTTGTTTTCAGATTTCAGAGAATAGTGCCACAGCTACCCCTTGGGAAGGACCCATCTTAAGTTTTCTAGAAAGGATCCACATACCATTCTAATCAGGTTGTGTTGCAGGTAAGAGGCCATGTGAATTCTGAGATTCAAATGAACAGTATTATTTTCAATGATGGACACCTCGGTATATGGTCTCTGTCATATTATCAGAAATATTTTATTTCCTACTCCTGGAATAAATCACATAGCTAATTGGAACAAAATGCATAAAACCTTCAAATGTCATGCTTCACTGAGCATTTAGCAGGAGTGCTTGGATCGAGAATTATTCGTGCAGGGATTTCCTTATGAATGCAGTGGTTAGTCAGACTCCAGACTCCCTCTTTGTGGCTTCTCCTCTGGGAAGTGGCATCCTTTTTCACTCTGCTCTCTGTTGGTGAAGTCCTACGAGAGAAGAGAAGTCAAAGCCCTCTGTTGGAGGTTGACAAAGCTCTGTTTACCCTTGGGGTTTTTCTATGACTGCTTTTCCGATTTCATAGCAGTAAACTCTTAACAACTGTTCAAATCAACAACAACCGTTGATTCATGGGTGCTACGTTGAAAGCAATTTCCCCTGCTCATTTCCAATTGTTCCCACTAGTCAGCTTTTCTGAGTCACTATAGCTATTAAATCAACACAGATGCAAATGGCAGGACTGCCTCCTACCCTGAATTTGGATCGGCTTTGAAATTACAAAAGAGCTGTTGACCCTAGATCATTCCTGTTAGTGTGAAGTAGTATAAAAAAGACAATTTTTTAGAAAATCTGGGCTTTAGTTCCAACCTTGGGTAAGTTTTTCACAACAGGGAATCTCAGAAACCTCGCCTGTTACACAGGAATAATAGCATCACTTGTCTTACAGAATTGTGATGAAGGTCAAATGAAATAAATATGGGAAAGTGATAATTAAGCTATAGAGCATCATTTGATTCTGTTTCAGAGAATGGTGCTTTGGTAGCTACTGTGTTCATTTTCTATGTTGGCTACAATCGTACTACCCTTATTCAGAGCTTACTTAATAATATGACCTCAGGTTACTGACGAAAATTCTACTTCTCCTTTGAGTTTCTTTCTATGTTATAATAATGATTTTAGTTAAGTTAAATGGTAACTTGACATAGTTAAGAGACAGACAGTAATAAATATAACCTACTATATCTTCATTCCTTTGTCTCATGTTAGCAGAGTGGCATTTAGGCACATGGACTATTTGTAACTGAAATATCAAGGATATACTGTTTGGTAACTTCCCTTTTGATTGCATAGAAGTATCTACTAGTATTCCTTTTCAAAACCTACTTTCTTAGCAACGTTAATTCTCACCTGCAACCCGGAAAGTACTGAAGTAAGCAGGAATGGTTCTTACCCCTGGCTGCAATTAGAAATATCTGACAAGCTTGGCACACTCCATGCGTGAGTCCGTTCCCAGACCTGGAGATTCTGATTTAATTGGCTTGGGGAGGTCTCAGAAGTGGTGTGTTTTTTTGTTGTTTGTTTGTTTTGTTTTGTTTTATAACCTCTTCATGTGATTCAAATATACAGTTAAGACTGAGGCCCACTACTTTGCATTTTGATTAACCAGAAGTAGGAAAGCCTTGAGATCTGATTATGGCCTGGTCAGTCTGTATTTTGGCCAGCTAGAAGGCCATCAGTAGCCAGGATGCCTAAATTCATCTGTGGACAGGCAAGTGTGAAATACCAGGAAAAACACAGCCTTTGGAGGCAGCATGGGGTGAAATCTGGATTTGCTCCATCCTACAGTGTTGCTGTGGACAAGTGACCTGACCTCAGTGTGTCTTATCTGTCACATGGAGATAAGAGCACCTATCTTGTAGGGCTGCTGTGAGGTTTATATCAGGAAGTATATGTACTAGCAGGTACTAAAAAATGATAGCTCCTTAGGTAAGTAATGCAACAAACCAGGTCCCTATTTCCTCATCAGAAATGAGCAAACTGAATAAGAGGGTCAGAAAAAATGACCTCGATGCTAATGCAAGGGAGTAGGCTGTACCAGCCAAATCAAATAAAAACTTTCTGGTTCTATGTATTTAATTCTGTTTGTCTTGAAATTATGAGAGCATAAATGGTACTTCTCTTTTTGTCTGAAGTCTCTGCTGAAGCCTCAGAGCTGACATATTAAGACTCGCCATCACATTTTCAAGAGAGGTGCTTCCCCATCCATTCTGGACATGCCATGGTAGAGCAAACTTGGTTCTGTGACCCTATCCCAGCACCATTCCAGGACAGGGCATGCTGCCAAATGCTGCTGAACCAGAGCCATCTTTAAAGGATCTTGCCCAAGACGACTCCCTTGAGGGTGGAGCAGCCTTAACCTAAAGGTTAGGAGCAGAGAGGAGGTCAGCTGGAGAGTCTGTCACCTGTCAGAGATGAGTGCTGTTCAGTGGATCCTGGGGATGCAGCATTGAGTGGGTGGTGATAGGCAGAGAGGAGACCTTGAACTTGCCCCAAGAGCCAAAGAGCCAGCATTTGGGCCACTTCCAAAAATGTTGATACCAGATTACAGTACCCCCATTCAGGTTGGACCTTGGTGTCTTGCTTGAATGCATAGACTTCTTCCTGGTGCTGGTGGAGCCAGAAGTGGCACAGTGAGTAAGGTATAGCGGAGAGGAAAAGAGAAAAGTGGAATAGTGGTGCAAAAGGAGATGCCCCACCCCTTTCTGACCCCTGACCAGGTCTGAGCTGGAAAATAGAGTTTCTTTCAATTAGATGAGAGATTGGAGATTTAATTTAGATCAGTAGTCCCCAACCTTTTTGGCACCAAGGACCAGTTTCATGGAAGACAATTTTTCCACAGTCCAGAGGTGGGCGGGGGTAAGTGTTTTTGAGATGATTCAAGCACATTATACTTATTGTGCACCTTGTTTATATTATTATTACATTGTAATATATAAGGGAATAATTCTACAACTTGCCATAATGTAGCATCAGTGGGAGCCCTGAGCTTGTTTTTCTGCAACTAGACGGTCCCATCTGGGGGTGATGGGAGACAGTGACATATCGTCAGACATTAGGGTCTCATAAGGAGCATGCAACCTCGATCCCTTACATGTACAGTTCACAGTCGGGTTCATGTTCCTGTGAGAATCTAATGTCACTGCTGATCTGACGGGAGGAAGAGCTCAGGTGGTAATGCAAGCGATGAGGAGCAGCTGTAAATACCATTGAAGCTTCACTCATTGCCCACCACTCACCTCCTGTTGTGTGGCCAGGCCACAGACCAGTACCAGTCCATGACCCAGGGGTTGGGGACCCCTAATTTAGATGATACTTGGCTTTTCCATAACTTGAAAATGAGACCCTTGTAACATCCCAAAGCGACCAGAAAAGTTGTGGGAGGAACCTAAGATAATGACCAAGGGAGAGGAAGGGAGAACCAGTAGAACAGATTCAAAGTAAAATAGTGTCAGAAGAAGTAATCATATTTCATGACTGTCTTCTGCCAAGCCCAGTCCATTCCATATTCCCGTGTATATTTTCTCCCAGGCAGAGGGTCAGTTGTCCCTTGGCACTTCCAGAGATGTCTTGAAATGGCATCAGGACTCTTCTGACACATATCATTCTAGTCCTGTAACATCTCCCTCGATTTCTTTCAAGCTAAAGACTTCCCTGACATTTTTTAAATTGGTGCGAGCGTTAACTCGCATGTCACATAACTTATTTAATTCTTATTTAGTTTGAGGCATCAGAAGACAGGTCACTACATCACTTCTAGTTTTTTTCTGCAGCCTAAGCAGAAAAGTATCACCATATCTTTGTGGCTTTGTCATATAGCCCTTTTCTCCCGATGACAGTCCTGACCTCATCATTTATACAAGTATATAGAGAAAGTTAGAAGCATAGGTTTGAGAGTCAGACTGATGTGAGTTGTAACCCTGGCTCTGTCACTAACTATGCCATATTTGTATGTTCCTTAACCTCTCTAACCTTGGCTTTCTTACCAACAACACAGCTGTAATATCTGCTTTATAGGATTGTCTTAAGGATTAAATGATAGAGTATAAATAAAGCCTTTGGCACACTCTATGGTTCATAAATTCCAGAGAAGAGTGAATTCTAATATAATAATGATGATGGTGATAGTTACAATAATAACTATTAATATAGAAAGGATGTTGCCACAGCAAATTTCTGTATTCATTATTGGGGTAATAATAACACCAATACCAAATGCCAGTGCCAATACCCAATACCAAAAAGGCACTTTCCTTTAGTACATACTGGGAAAGAGGAATGTTATTGTAGATCCTTCCAGAGTTTTCCATCCCTTTCCTCCTTTCCTCCCCCACAGCTCCCAGCTCCACCATGGATCAGCAGTCACTTGTTCCCAGTGGTTACAGTCTGGAAATTTTAGACACGGGCCCCTTGGAACAGTGTCTTCAAATCTGCAGAAAGAAGGGTGACCATGCAGTAGGCCCACTCCTTGTCCTTATTCTTTTATTTTCTACACAACCATCACCACGCAAAGACGGACAAGTGGATCAGACTTCTCTGGGGGTTAGTAATAACTAAAGAGAATTACAGGGGACAGGAGTTTTGTTTTGTTTGTTTGTTTTAACCTAACTGTTTATTTCATCAAATTATCCCCTAGTCTGATAAATCCTTTCACTGCTGCACCTTGATGGCACGCTCAATTCCTAGTCTTGCTCTCTTCACTCGGGTTGTCTGTCTCTCCTTTTACATATCTGCTATCATTTCAACCCCCCTTTTGAGAAATAAATTCTACCCAGTGAGTCAGACTTACCTTTTCCTGAAGCTCTGTTTCCCCAAGCCTGGGGAAACTCTAGAATTACTCTAGAATACTCTAGAATTATTCTCCGCTGGGACTCAAAATAGGAATTCAGGGTGGGCTTTGCTAATCTACATCTGCTGGCACAGAGAGGCCAGGAGGGGCACTGCCAGTCTGGTTTCATCTGAGATGTCTCCACCTGGGTAAGCTGGGTAACCACACTGTCCTATTCTTCCCTGACTCTAACAAATAACTGTTAGAGTTATTTGCACAAACGCTTTCCATGCACAAACTAACATTCTTAGAGGCAAGGCTTGGAAAGCATGGAGGAAGTAAAGCATTTCTCTGAAAGGTGAAAGACCCATCCCTCCCACCTCTTCTTCAAAATGGAATTAGTGTCCACATTCTTGTGTAAAGCCTGGTTAGCTCCTTCCATCCAAATCTTTTCCTCCTTTTTCTGTCTAATTTGCCATTTATTGTTCTAACAGGACTTTTTTTAAAATATCAACTTTGTACCTTTTAATGGCTGTTCCCTAAGCTACAAAAACACCAAGCCAAAGCTTTGAAATTATATTTTGTATTGACCTAATTAAGTCTTAAACAAGGTGCTTCCCTTTTTCCCTAGTTATATTATTACGTTATTTTCTTCTAGTTGCCCTTTTATGTTGACGTGGCAAAATTCAAAGCTCTACTTTAGATTTCTATTTGCTAGAACCATGTCAGGAGAGGAATACAAATTATTGTTTATCCACCAAACACTTACACAGCACTTCCTATGTGCCAGGCTGTGCCCTAAGTGTTTTATAAACATTAGCACATTTAATCCTCATGAAAACTCTATAGGTAGGCATTATCATCACCCCCACTTACACGGGGAAACTAAAGCACAGAGAGGTTAAGTAACCCAACTAAAGTTACCCAGCTAGTGAGTGGTAGGATTCAGGCAGCTTTGACCAGTAGACACTATCTTACCTGGCTTTGTCATACAAACTAGTTTCACAATTTTTATCACACTGAAAAAAAATCCAGATGTAGGTAATTTTGTCATTGTTTTTAGATCTGGAACAAAATTAGACCCTAAAATGGCTACATGGTTTTTCCAAGTCACAATTGGCCAAATCTCAAATTCAGAAAAGTACTTGTATAAATCCACAATCTAGCTACAGTAGACTGCCTTCTGCCTGCCAGTGTCTACTCAATGTAGTCTCTGAAGATAAACATGAAGGAATTTTTGCTATAGAATTTTATTTCCTCATTCGACTTTGCTATCAATACAGTCATTTGATCAAACTTTTAACTAATGCAGAGCACATGTGCCCAGAGGATCCTGTAATGAATCCTTTTTGTAAAATATAGAGAAAACTATGAATTATTTCCACGTAAAGTGAGCATAGATCAAGGCTGCTATATTCCTGAGCGTTGTGGTTTACCCTTAACCAAAATTGTATTTTCTCCTTGTAAACAAGGATGAAAATTACATTGTTTTGACCTTTAGATCACTAGATCTTGTATTTTATTTATATATTTCTCAAAAGAATTCACAAAGTTATACAGTCATTTAACTTGCTCCTAGAAAAAAAGAAAAGATAAAAAAGCAAAAATACTGGGCATGTAATAGACATGCAGTAACTACTTCTTTATGGATTGGATTATTGAACTATTCATACTTTGATCATTATTTAGTGCAATTTATGACTTTTAAGAGGCCATTTATCAATAACTCCTGAATGATTTTCCAAAACAAGTGCAAATCAAAAACAAAAAAGAACAATATAATCTCTCTGATGGGATCCTGGTTATTGTGGTATTGATCGTACCCTCTCATGATACAGGCATTATTAACTAAAGGTGAAGAAAGCAGAGATACTATATACATTTCTCACATTGAGACTTAAGCCCTCTTGAGCTAAAATTTCCCACCTTTGCCCTGTAGACATCTCTCCAAAATCAATCACAATGTACTTGTTAAACACCTACTATGAGGAGATTAGTCGATTGCACATTAGAGATTCCAAAATAAATAAGTCATGGCCCCTGGCTCCAAGGAGTTTGTACTGAAAAAGACAGAATTGCAAACAAATACCAAGGATATTTTGATATAAGTACTGGTAAAGCTGCCTGTAAGATACTGAAGTGGTACAAAGAGGGAGTAATCCATTGACCAGAATGGGTCAGCAGTAATGTACAGGGAACTTCTTTCTTTTAGTTAGGTCTTGAGGGATAAGTAGGAGCCAGTTGAACAATGTTCAAAAAGAGCATTTTAGGATACAAAACTTGGCAGGAACCAGATGGTAGAACACCTTGTAAACCATGAAAATAGTTTGGACTTTCTTGACCATTTCTAACAGTAAGACACTGTTAAAGAATTTGAGTGGAAGAATAATGGGATTTAGTTTCCCTTCTGGAAAGATATTATGGTTACAATTGGCTGGATAGACACAGAGCCCTAGCCTGCAGACAGGGAGGTCAGTTAGAAAATATTCTAAAAGCTCAAAAGAAAGACATTCAGGAATGAAAGCAAGATGGGGAACAGAATTTTTTTTTTTTTTTAACTAAGGAGGTAAAATGGATAGAATCGGGGAGATGAAGAAACAGGAAATAAAGGAAGATGACTACTCACTTATGTGGTTCTGGGAGAATAGTGCTATTCACCGAGCTTAGGACAGAACTTATCAGTTAAGGTGCTGTCAGCAGCAAATAACAGAAATTTCAACGAAAATAATATAAACCGAAAAGGAATTTATTTTCTCAACCACAAGTGTGGAAGTCAGGTAAGCCCAGAATTAGTCAACTGAACAAGTCCACCAGGGCCCAGGCTCCCTTTCTCTCCCTCTTTTCACTCTCCATGGTGCTTGCAGGCCTAGGATAGTGCCCACAGTTCCAGGCATCAACACGTGGCAGCATAAAGGGAGCATCGTGCCCCTAGTGCTGCTTTTTCAGGTAAAGGAAGCCATTTCCAGAATCTCACAGCAGATCTCAAGTCACAGTGCCAGAATGGAGTCAAATGCTCCTGCCTCTTCCAATTGCTGACAAAGGAAAGACCCCCCAGAGTGGCTTAGATCACTGTGACTGCTGGGGCTGGTTCGGCCTGTCCTGGATCACAGGGAGGGTACAGATAGGAACAAAATGCTGTTACTAAGGAAGGGTTAGAGAAGAGTAACACTAGGTAGGAGCTAGAATTAACCTGGTCTACTTCTGGGAAGATGATTAGTTCGGATTTTCTTCCACATTTCCAGTTGTGTAGGCAAGGTGCATGGAGGAGAAGGAAAACTCTAAAAGTAAAGTGGTAAGTAAAATTTCCCCAATATGCTTAACCCACATGATCAATGTTTTGGAGACTCGGGACACAAAGCAGACATCTTCGATCATTTTATTTTAGAAAGAAAAAATTCAGCCCCCTAACCAGATGTTTGACTTGCGTGGCATCTCGTCCCAAATACTTAGCAAACATATGAATAATGGACATTCATTTACCTTCTGCAAATGTTACAGGCCACAGACTGTCTCTCTCTATAAATTCCCTGAACACATTTCCTCTTTCAAAGACTCTCCCTTCACTCCCTCCGCATAGGGAAGAGATGAAGCAATCAGACCTGACACTTTACCACTCAGCAGATTCCCTTTTACTTCAAAACCAGCCCATGTTTCAAATGAGATTTTCCAAAAAGGGGAAATTTAGGATTCTCCACCACCAGATATTTTAGTGGAAGAGCCACAGCAAACATATGATGCGCTTTTTGCTACTTCAAACCCCATATGCACCTCGGAATTCTCAGTCCTCTGAGCCGTTCTCACATTCTAGGACTCTGCTTCTAACTGCTTTGAAAAATTTCTAGTATTCCTTGAAACACAAACGTGTTCTTCTGAGTTTAACACTAGTCTGATTCAATTATTTTTCAGCTTTATTATCACTGAATAAACTAAAACCTTACAGCGAGCCTAATGAATGTATGTTTTATTCAAATAAGTCTGCTTGAATTTGATGTTTTTAATAAAGAAATACACCGTCTGGAACATGTTGCTTTAGTTCAGGAAGTAAAAGAATAAAATTCTTTCTGTTGATTTACTGTTGCATAAAAAATTGTAGGAGAAGTGCCAGCTACTTTGTTGTACTTCGTATAACAATAACCAGAGCATTTAATAAACAAACTATATGTTGAAAATTCCCTCATTTAGCAGGAACCCAATTGAAGTGATAGTTTCGAATTCTGACTCCTCCCTAGCCAACCTAACAGAACAGAAAACCAGAAAGCTTTGCTGCATACCCGTTATTTTCCTCAACCTTGAAATTTATACATAAGGCATTTAGTAAAGCCCCTTTGAGGTAATAGAAAGGTCAATTACATTGTCATTGTTTTTCTAACATGCTATTTGTTCAGCAAATCCTTTTTATTTCTCCTCCAAAAAAGTTTAGGTTGGAATGCACTAATGTGATAAGCTGTTGACTTTCATCCTGGTCATTTAATTCCACAAAGTCAAAATGATCAAAGACTAAGCGATTTCTCACCTTGCTTTAATCTTGCTGCCTCCATGGAAGAGGGAAGGTAAACAGTCACATAGAGCTCCAATTACCAATATCAAGATAAAAAAGAAATAGCTTTCCTTTTCCCATCTTTGAAATTATATATGAATGTATGTAAAATACATTTCATAGCCTCAAGTCCTTTCTTTCTGATTGCAAACCACTGATTCTGAACAAGAACAAATAACATGGATGAGTAGAAGGAGAGGTAACCCGGTTTCTAGGTAGTCTTAGTGAGTACCATGGTAGCATGGTGCCCTTTGGACAGATTTCTACTACCAAACTCAGCTGCCCTTTGCTTTTTTATTATTTCAAGTAAAATTCTATTGGAAAACTATCATTTATACTTTCCCATGAACCTATGTAGAAGATATGTGGTTAAGAGAATTAAAGAGAGCCAAAACTCTAAGGCAAGACAGAAATAATTTCATATTATTTTCTCCAAAACAGAAACCTAAGGGGAAGAGTATTCTGTGACCACATGACACCAATGGTCCCTTTTGAAAATTTTAATTAGGAAAAACCACCCAAATAACTCACTTTTGCATGTGGGCTGGCTCCTTTCTGCCCCGGTGAAAGTCATCATTGCTTTTTTGGCAGAATTGCCCTTGTGTTTGCCTGAATTCACTAAAATAATTGGTTATTTTATATCTGCCTTAAAAATAACTCCCTCCCCGAGCCATTATTTTTCTCTGTTGTTTGGTAATATTCAGGACATTTACTCAAGTCTTAGAATCAATCTAGTGCTGTACTCTGAGGAGAATCCTGATGCCTTCGCTCCTTTCTGTGCTAAGATAGGTTGCCCCCACAGCCTCTACCAACAGGAATCCATGCTGGTTGGTTTTCTCATTTTTCACAGGAAACTGACAGTCCTACCACCGGTTGATTTAAATTCTAAAGCTTATAGATCCATCACCAATCAGCATTATAGAAAACTAGCTCTCCAAGGTTTCCTCCAGAAAATGAACTTTGAATGGTCAGCAATGCAGATATTTCTAGCACCAGATAAAAGAGTGATTTAAGAGAAAATAGAGGGTAATTGACTTATTCATGTATTCATATCCTGGGCAATGCATACATGTCATAATGATCTGGTTTCTCCTGGAACTGACTTCACTAAATTGTGCTTTAATGTTTGTTCATGGCTTTCAGTTGATTTAATAACCGGTTGTGTAAAATACACTTCAACTTTTGGATAGTGCTCATTATATAATTTAGTCATCCCTCTGTATGCACAAATTATTCTAGAATTTAATGTCAAAATAACTTAGTCTCCCGTGAGAAACTGATACGTGTATTACTTTCTGATTTTTTTAAAAAATATGTGACTAACTTGTCACATTTCTCACCTTTGCACTGGCTGCCAGGAAGCTCAATGCAAATCTAAACAAGGCCTGTGGCTATTAGTGACAATAATAATTTTTATGATTGACTTATTTGATTGTTTCATAAATCGGGTCTGATTTTTCACTTTTCTATGTGCCTTATGATTATATCTTCTGCCTTATATCCTTGAAGTATTTTTTGGTAAGAGATGATGTGTCTGAAAATGCAAAAATTAAATTTTTCTTATCTTGGCATAATAACATTTTCTCATTCTAAAACATATGAAAGTTTTATAGGCCGAATACAGTGGCTCACACCTGTAATCCCAGCACTTTGGGAGGCTGAGGTGGGCAGATCACTTGAGACCAGGAGTTTGAGACCAGCCTGGCCAACATGGCAAAACCCCATCTCTACTAAAAATACAAAAAAATTAGCCAGGTGTGGTGGTGCTTGCCTGTAATCCCAGCTACTCGGGAGGCTGAGGCACAAAAATTGCTTGAACATGGAAGGCAGGGGTTGCAGTGAGCTGAGATTGCGCCACTGCACTCCAGCCTGGGTGACAGAGTGAGACTCTGCCTCAAAAAATAATAATAAAATAAAACATATGAAGGTTTTATAAAGAAATTGTAATTAAATATTTTATCTTTTATGTTAAAAATATTGAAGAACAGAAATGAATATGATAGATTATAGTAGACATTAACAAGCAGTTAGTAAAATCAAAGATTTTTCTCCAGTGAGGCTAGGTTGATGCAGGAGACTGCAGGAACATTTTCTTTTCTTTTTAAATTGAGCATTTTTTTCTTCAGTTTTTATTTTAAGTTTTGAGGTACATGTGCAGGACGTGCAGGTTGGTTATAAAGGTAAACGTGTGCCATGATGGCTTGCTACACAGATCAACCCATCACTAGGTATTAAGCCCAGCATCCATTAGCTAATCTTTCTAATGCTCTTCCTCCTCCTATCCCCCAAAAGGCTCCAGTGTGTGTTGTTCCCCCCATCCATGTCTCCATGTGTTCTCATCATTAGCTCCCACTTATAAGTGAGAATATGGGTTATTTGGTTTTCTGTTCCTGCTTGAGTTTGCTGAGGATAACGACTTCCATGTTTCTGCATCCATGTTTCTGCAAAGGACATTAACTCATTCCTTTTTATGGCTGCATAGTATTCCATGATGTGTATGTACCACATTTTCTTTATCCAGTCTATCACTGATAGACATTTTGGGTTGATTCTATGTCTTTGCTATTGTGAATAGTGTTGGAATGAATATACGAGTGCATGTATCTTTATAATAGGATGATTTATATTCTTTTGGGTATATACCCAGTAATGGGATTGCTGGGTCAAATGGTATTTCTGCTTCTAGATCGTTGAGGAATTGCCACACTGTCTTCCACAGTGGTTGAACTAATTTACACTCCCACCAACAGTGTAAATATTAGACCTTGGTCAGATGGATAGATTGCAAAAATTTTCCATTCTGTAGGTTGTCTGTTTGCTCTGATAATAGTTTCTTTTGCCATGAAGAAGCTCTTTGGTTTAATTAAATCCCATTTGTCAATTTTAGCTTCTGTTGCAAATTGCTTTTGGTGTTTTCATCATGAAATCTTTGCCTTTGCCTATGTCCTGAATGGTATTGCCTAGGTTTTGTTCTAGGGTTTTTATGGTCTTGGGTTTTACCTTTAAGTATTTAATCCATCTTGAGTTAATTTTTGTATAAGGTGTAAGGGAGGGGTCCAACTTTAATTTTCTGCATATGACTAGCCAGTTCTCCCAGCACCATTTATTAAATAGGGAATCCTTTTCCCATTGCTTTTTTTGTTGGGTTAGTTGAAGATAGATGGTTGTAGGTGTGGTGTGGGTCTTATTTCTGAGTTCTCTGTTATGTTCTATTGGTCTATGTGTCTATTTTTATACCAGTACCATTCTGTTTTGGGTACTGTAGCCCTGTAGTATAGTTTGAAATCAGGTAGCATGATGCCTCCAAATTTGTTCTTTTTGCTTAGGATTGTCTCGGCTATTGAAGCTCTTCTTTTGTTTGCAGGAACATTTTCAAGAGGCCATGAAGTAGAGGATAGTTTTGGCAATTTTTTCACATCACCTTACATATGC
Source organism: Rhinopithecus bieti (assembly GCF_001698545.2). Taxonomy (NCBI): domain Eukaryota; kingdom Metazoa; phylum Chordata; class Mammalia; order Primates; family Cercopithecidae; genus Rhinopithecus; species Rhinopithecus bieti. The sequence continues at coordinate 1,465,646 of NW_016804356.1, forward strand.
CATCATTATACCACTAAATTACAGTCAGATTGTCTATATTTCTGACTTTTCTAAAAGCTGTTGTCTTCTCGAGGGTATGACCCGTTATTTAGTCATTCCCAGTAGATACCATGATATGTGACCCATAGTAGGGCTTCAAGAAATATTTCTGAATGTCAAGTGAGTTTTCATATATTCAGAGGCATTCCTGTCTTAATGTTTCAAGGTGCTTTCCAATCCTGTAATTTCAATGAATGCCCTCTTATTTATGTTGCCATAGATACCATTTCCTTAATATAGTACTTGATGCAGCCCCTTGGTTTTGAAATCATTTCACCTGTGAGCAGGACATTATCAGATTTTTGTATTTCAATAGCTTTAGGGGTACAAGTAGTTTTTGATTACATGGATGAATTGTATAGTGGTGAGGTCTATACAATTCCAGTGCTCCTGCTGTCCGAATAGTGTACATTGTACCCAATAGGTGATTTTTATATCTTTAACCCCCTCCAACCTCCCCCTTCCAAGTCTCCAAGGTCCATTATGCTACTCTGTATACCTTTGTGTACCCTTGGCTTAGCTCCCTCTTATACATGAGAACATGCAGTAGGACATTTTCAGATTAAAAGAAGCCTGCATCCAAGCATTTCTCTCGTTGTCGATGAAATATACCAAAATCAACTCTTGAAGACAGACTGTCATCTTCAGAACCCGAGAAAAATTAACACAATATATTGCAAAGGATTGTTTTACTATACTAACTTTTCCTAAAATAGTAGTGATTATCCAGCACATATATACAGAGAGTTTGAACAATTGTTTCAAACCAAATCATTAAACTCGATTTTAAGTTTTGAGAAGTCATGCTTTCTAGAGCACTCTAAATGACTCTTAGTGGTTTTATTTCTTGTGTCTGGTGCCTGTTCCTGTCAAGCTGTGATGAGGTTGTAATCTCATTAAGAAATGAGGGGCAAGTTTAAAGCAAATGTTAAAGGACAAGCTAATTACTTTGTGAAATGTGTTCAAGACCCACAGACAAAGGTTCTTAGTTTTAACAAAATTTCTGTCTGACTTCAATAAAAAAGTTCTATTAATGCAATGCGTATATACACACATATGTATACACATAGTTTCTCTTCGTTAGAACATATGCTTCACCAGAGCAGGGATTTTTATCTGTTTTGTACACTAATTTATTCCAAGTACCTAAAATAGGACCTGACTTGAATCTTTTCTCAGTAGACATTTGTTGAATGAATATAAAAAGTTCATGCTGAGTGAAAGATAGAATTTCACTGTTAGCTCTAATGTAGTCCAATTAAACTGTTCCCATCATTTTATTTCATGGACATAAAATCATTGGGACAGGAAGCCCCAGAGGAGAAACATGGAATATACAACTAGCTCCCAGAATAGTCAGTGCTCAGCATCCTCGTATGATGCCTCCAAAAATTTGGAACCCCAAGATTATTTATCCCCATGATCAAATAATCTCTGGAACACTTTCTTACCATTAAGTAAAATGTTTAGGAAGGAAAAACTCCCACCTGAACTACCCTCCCCCCACCCATTATCACTCTACCCTGTTCACAACCTTCCCTTGAAACTTTCTTCCCGACAGAGCAAAATCAAATAAAGCATAAAGACATACAAATACAATTAAGTTCCAACCCAAAAGAAAGTACTTAATACATTAAAAGTACTATCTGCCTAGTACTATCTGTGTCTCAGCTTCCCTACCTAACCCCAGATCCTTGAGACTTTGAAATGATTCCTCACTGTTGGACAGCCTTTGGAAACTTGGCCTCACACTATTTAAACTCATCTTTTCAGCTTCACAAAAGAGAGGTTTCCAGGGAGGAACCAAAAAAAGTCTGTTGATCCTTGTCTCTGTTAGTGACTGGGGATGGGCAATTGTTGTCTGAATGAGACCAGTTCTTGTTGAGTCCTTAGAGACCATAAAGAGCGTAGAGGGACAGCTTTCACATCTTCACCTAGAGGTCCCAGGGTCATTTAGCTTTGACAGGCAGAGTCTAGAGAAAGCATTTGTAGAAAGGAGACAGCGTCTAAACACCCATGTTTGGAAACCATACATGAGAAATGATTTCAAAAGAGCCACTCAGTGAATATATCCATTGAGGGTTGTTTCTATTTGACAGAAATTCATCAGGGTGAAAGGTGAAGGGGCCAATCAGACATGTAAATAATGAGTAAATGCATTATTTAGTACTTGACAAAACAGACTTTTGGCTAGAATGCACAGTTATAGACATAGTCTTGAATACTGTACTGCAGACATCCGGGCCTGAGGCTCTGAGTATAGATCCTTCAGAGCAATAGTGAAAACAAAACCAGTTGATGTGTATTTGTCATCTATCAAAGAACCCATCCCTGGAAAATTCACCCCGTTTTGTTTGTCTTCCCTCTGAATGAATAAGAGAAATCATCGTAGACATAGGAGATGGAAGAAAAAATGTGAAACTTCATTTTGAATAATTCATTTCCTCCAGACTACATTTAAAATTTAAAGATCTAGTTTAAACATAAAATGAGAAACTTGAGTCTTATATTTGTGATGTTTTTATTCACTTCGCATCAAAGACTGGTCTCATTCAACTGGCTTTATTTTTACTATTGCCCTGAAGGACCTATATTGTCAAAGCCTCAGGCCCTGATGTTTGTAGTACAGTATTCAAGACTGTACTATGACTATGCAATCTAGTCAAGCATGTGTTTTGTCAAGTAGCAAATAATGAATTATTAAAATCTGACTGGATTCTTCAGAAAAAAATAATAGTGCATCTGCTTTCCATTAAATTTTCTAAAGGACATAAATGTTTTTATTTGCTATGATGAGTTACCTGAATGTCATGCCATAATACAACGTGACAAAACTTAACCCGGAGTGATTCAGCATGGCAACATTTATGGGGAAAGGATTTCAAGTATTTTAGATTGATTTACCATATAAGCAAGCATTGCCTGGAATTTGCTGCAGCCTCTCAAGTCTAAAGGCATTAAATGTCACATGATTTCGGTGCACGCCTAATACCAAATACCAGCTTTCATAGAGTTACGCTGAGGAGAAGCCACCATGGATCAGCCAACTACAATCTCCTGGTGTCTGACAGACTGGGATTTTATACAAGCTTTCTGGGGTATCCCTTCACATGTTTGGAGGCAAGAGGCAAGAATCATTCTTTCTCTCTGCACACATAGGCAGCTGTACCGCAGGGCACAGTTGGTTGGGAATATACTGTAGAACTGTAGCCATACTACAAGTGGACGTATTGAGATGACAACTTGTACTGCAATCCTCCCTGTGAGCTCAAACAGACTTCATTGTGAAGTGTCCAGCACACCAACTTAGCATGTGGTAGACATGATTGTCAATTTCGGGGGCAGCCTCTGAAGTTACAAGGAATGAAAACATTCTCAGCATCTGAACTTAAGCCTAGTGGAAGAAAACAGATCTGAGAGAGGCAAGACCTGGAGCCAGTACCTCACTGGCCCCCGAAGAGGCCATTGATCTCATTTTGTGTGGTTGTTTTTCATTATTTTTTAAATTATAAGAGTAATATTTGAATGCGTAATTGTTGTAAACCCCTCAAACGATACAGAGGTCTAGAGAATGAAAAGAAATCCCTGTGCACCACCAGCTCCTTGCACAATTTCACTTTTATACCCAGAGGTAATGCCTATTGTTTTGCATGTGTTTTATTTTGGGGCTAAACATTTCATCTTAATATAACCAAATGGCTAAATGATTCTTATAATGGAACTCATTCATAATTGAAAATCCTATTATATCTATCATACCTCCATTGTATTACATGCCCCTATTAAGCCTTTGTTACAATTATTTTATTAGTAACTCTTGAAATACATTACCCCAGGTTAGAGCAATGCATCTAATCTAAAAAGGACAACTCTTTCTTAACGTTTAAAATGTTCTGATTGCCCATAGATAGTTGCTATGTTTTATAATCAATGGATTGAAAAATAGCAATAACAAAAATGTACAATGAAGTTGACAACACTTTTAAATAAATTAGTATTTTTTTATTGCAAAGGTATATATTCACATTGGAAAAAATTATAGTACCTACACATATGTTATTTAGGCTGCAAAAAATGATTGATGTGCAAATGGATTGTGAGGTAACAGAGGAAATTAATTAAGTCATCACTGCTGACAATGTTCATTTGGCCCTAACACACACACACACACACACACACACACACACACACACACACCCCTTGGGCTGAGGAATGGTTTCAGAATACAGAAACTTTCCATCAAACGTGAAAGTCTACTTAGAGCCAATCCTTAAAAAAATTGCGGTGAAGCAATAGTGCACTAAACAAGATGGCTAAATGGGTCATCATTTAATTTTTAGATATTTATGCGTTTGAAGAACAAATAGACTTCCTATTCCGAAATAGCTCAATTATGTTTTTATTGCAACATCAGATTTTCCAAGGATCTTGGATCTCAAATACTGTAATCATTTATACATAAATTGATCACTACTTTACAAAAATAAAAACTTGCTATGGCAGTGGTATAGTGTGGGCATATGTGGAGTTTTCTGTCATCCCTGAGATCTCACAGTCGGCGTAGTTCTATTGTTTTTGGGAAACATGTTGTTGGATTCTGGATGATTTAAGGTATCTGCAGTCTTCCAGGTAAGGAAGATGAGAAATATGCTGGTGCTGTGACTCTGCAGAGCCCCATCAAAACAGGGGCTTGTGTGTAGCAGCTCACCCATCCCTTTGACCTTTAGCAGATGGTTTTGCTCTGCGTACTTGGCATCATTGGCTTCCTGAGCAAAAGCCTCATAAATGAAAGAACATTCAGTCCATTTATCCAAAACTCTCCTAAGGAATACTTTTTTTTATATAAAGTACACTTTTACTGAGCCATTCACACTCTCATTCTATCACACACAGCACAATCCTGTTGAGTAGTGAGCGGTTCTAGGGTTGGCATTCAGCCCCATGAAAGAGTTGTATTTTACTTTAATGGAGGCATATTTCACAGGTGCTTTTGTATTTATGACCACTTTTTTTCCAGGGGAATATGTATTGCATGAAGTATACACACATTTGCCCTGATTTATGACTCTTCTCAAAATGTGTTTTGAGATGGAGTCTCACTCTGCTGCCCAGGCTGGAGTACAGTGGCGTGATCTCGGCACACTGCAACCTCTCAGGTTCAAGACATTCTCCTGCCTCAGACTCCCAAGTAGCTGGGATTACAGGTGGGCACCACCACGACCAACTAATTTTTATATTTTTAGTACAGACAGGGTTTCACCACATTGCCCCAGGCTGGTCTCAAACTCCTGACTTCAAGTGATCTGCTCGCCTCGGCCTCCCAAAGTGCTGGGATTACAGGCATGAGTCATCATGCCCAGCCTTAAAATTTCTTTTTTTTTTTTTAGTTTATTTTTTCATTGAAAGAGAAAAGTGAACAGATTGGTATTTAGGAGCCAGACCAAGAAGAAGGAACAGATTGACTGCTTAAGGTATCGTATCTTTGGGGTTACTGTTGTGCCAAGTTTAATGAATATAGGCAGAACCAGGAATCTTAATGTAAATTTTAACTCCAACATTGACCATTCCAGCCATCTGTGTATTACAAAGTACGTCATTTTTTACTACCTAGAGTTTAACATCCAACTAAGCTTGCTAAGCCTCATAGATCCCACTGCTTGCCCCACACAAAGAAAACAACACACAGACCCAAAGGCAGCTTATCAGATAATTTTTAATAGAACTCCAGAAAAACTCTGCACATACTGCCCCAAGTTGTCGATTGTTATCTTGGCAGAAAAATAGTTGCTTTTCCTCCTATCTGTCCTGTTAAAATGTACAGCTTCCTCCTGGGAAGAAATCAGTTAAAAGTAATAATAGAAGAAGAAAGCAGGAGGATGTAGCTCATTCACTGTGTTCTCAGTACCAGAATGGGCTGCCTAAACATCAGAGAAGTTCGAGGCAACAAAGAGTGGCAAGCTGTCCAGGTGATATATTGCAGTGGAGGTAGCAAGAAGTAGTATCCTAGACGCTTAGCAAAGAAGAGATTCTAGATCAAAAAACCTGGAAAAAAATAGCATTAATCAAAGTACTGAATAGATATAAAATTGCGTTCATGTAGCATAATTGTAATGAAAATTGTAAGCCTTCTTTTATAAACCTATTACTTGAGTGTCTGACATTCAGATCAAGTTCTGGGGTCTTCAGTCTACAGGCTTTACCTATCTTTGTTTTCCAATCAAAGAACTTGTGTTTTCGAGCATGAGTTCTGACCATTTGTCTACTCATGGCATTTCTAAACTGATTTATCTCACAACTTAGCCAAGGCATGGGAAACACTTTCACAGGGACAGATTTAACTCCCTTTTTCTTTGGAAGGTCTACTGAGGAAAATGTGTCCAATTTGGAAGTAACAGGTATGCATTTTCTGTTCACTTTCAAGTGCTCATCAATAAAAACCTATGGTGAGAAAGGAACTTTATGTTTCAGAGGAAAGGGCACACTGCTCTTTTACTAGGCCTATTGCTTGCCATGTACGACTTCAACAAATCTCCTTAATCTTGATCGATTCTCATTCAAGATCTCATTGATGTTTGCAAAAAACCAATCCCCACCCAGTACAATTGATTAAGGGCAAAGGGTGGCTTCTTTTTAAGTCCCACCTCCCAATCTCCTACCTTCTGGGGGCTGCTGCAGGTTCCCTGTTATGCCTCTCTGGTCAACACAGCTGCCAACATCTGTACCAAATATTCCTGGGTATAGTGGAGAACCACTTAAGTCAGGAGGTGGATTGTTTTCCAAGTATATATCAGGTCAAGATGCCATCCCTTAAATTAAGAGATACTATTGCTGTCTCAACTGTCTATAGGGCATAATCATTAACCTCTTGGTTTTGTTTTGCTGTTTTTCAGTGGTGGTGATACATGTGTACACATGTTGGACTATTGTCTCACCCATTTTCCCTATCAACAGATACAATATCCATTTCTAAAAAGACTGATCTAGAACAAAATGCCTGTAGAAAAATAAGCAAAACAACTGCCCACAGATGTTCAGTGTCATTTCTCACTGGAGCTAACTGGCTGCAGAGAGCCCGTGTTAAAATCAGAAGTCACGTTCAAATTCCATGAGCTTACAAGGCATGGTTTCCTATAACAGTGTTTCCAAGATATGCTGAGCATGACCTGAGAAATCCAGCTGGGCAGAAGTAGACTCGGTCAGTTTATAAACTTTCCAAAATTCCTTGGCACATATGCCCTGGAATGGACTTAATTTTAATAACTAGTTTCCTCCATCTGAAAAGGCAGAGACCTAAAGCTCTATCTAAAAAGTTTGACAGCCAGACATGAACAAGGATCTATCCCATTGTTCTGTGTTTGCTTGTTATAAAGGTAAATGCATGTTCTACCAAAATTATTTATGAAACAATTCATTTATCTAAGCTAAAATTTTTTTTTTTTTTTTTTTTTGAGACGGAGTCTTGCTCTGTCACCCAGGCTGGAGTGCGGTGGCCGGATCTCAGCTCACTGCAAGCTCCGCCTCCCAGGTTCATGCCATTCTCCTGCCTCAGCCTCCCGAGTAGCTGGGACTATAGGCGCCCGCCACCTCGCCCGGCTAGTTTTTTGTATTTTTAGTAGAGACGGGATTTCACCGTGTTAGCCAGGATGGTCTCGATCTCCTGACCTCGTGATCCGCCCGTCTCGGCCTCCCAAAGTGCTGGGATTACAGGCTTGAGCCACCACGCCCGGCCTAGGCTAAAATTTTATAGGTAGATATAAATTAGAACATTTATATTCCTGAATGGCATTATAAAATTACATCAAAATTTTAAAAGGCTCTTGGTATACCAGATATTTGGAATTTATTGCTTAGTAAGACTTTGAGAACAACTTGGGTTTTCTCCATTCCTCTTTCAGTCCTCAGGACCTAGCATATGAATTCCATGTAAAAGGAAAATAAAAATATTGCTGAATTGTTGAAAGACTAGCTCAGATGTATTTCAGTTTAAAATCAGGAAAAATAGGCCAGATTATTTTTAGGGCTCCAGGCTACATTCCTTCATCCTCTCAATATCCCCTGTTTGATCAGCAGAAACAGTAACTAGATTTCTATTTTACAGTCCAAAAAAGGGAAGCTTTGCTCTTAATTACCAATATTCTGAATACCTCATTCAAGAGAAAAATGCATTTAATCACACACCAAGACATACACACACACACACACGCACACACACACGACCACCACCACCACCACCAGCACACCACATAGTTCAGGGTCCCTCTGTTTTTTTATTATCTCCATTACTATACTTTATTATCTGGATGATATCTGTCTCCAGAAAGACACAAGATTCTCTGTATCCCCAGCCCCTGGTAGAATATGACAGTACAGAAAATAACACAGTTTTTTTGAATGAAGCAATAAATATAACAGGAGAGGAAGTAAGAAACTGAAAAAAGTGGCCCTAGCTATATCTCATCAATTCATTTAAGAAGATATTGAAATAGACTCTGTGCTGAGTTGTGATGTATAAGACAATTTGCTCCCAATGATTTTATGTCATGGAAGAATATTTGTTGGAATCCTCACTTTCTGTCTTCTTTGATGCTTGTTATAGAAATGTGGTAGCCGATAGAACAGATATAATCAATATTCAGTCACTTTTTAATCGCTAAATTTCAGAATCATCCATGCTTGTCTTATTGAGTTTCCTGAGTTTCCACATTTGCCCTTATTTAAAATCAGGGACCAAGGTTCCCCCCCCCATTTATGGCCTTTTTTTATAAATTGATTGCCTAACTGATGTTTTTACAATTACTACATTGCCAGGAGTTAATATGGGTATAGGATGTAAGGTGCAAAGCTGAGAAGAAATTCTGTATAATCTGTGCCTGTCTGTCAAATCTTGTGTATTCCTTTAGTTACCTTTTTCTATAAAGAGCTCAGAAGAAGAAAGAACTTTGATACATGTGCAGCTTTGTTCAGAATAGTACCCTTAAATATTTCTGCTACCCAAGCTAATGGTGAACTCTCCCATACAAACTCTCTTGAGTTTCCTAAAGATAATAGTACTTGAATACAGCAATTGGATATTGAATTGCATACAGCAATATCCTTCTTAGGATGGACTAAGTTTAAAATCAACTTTTAAAATAGCTGGAGTGATTTTAACTGAAATTCTTTGCTTAAATTCTTGGCTTAATGTATCTAAAATCTTCTCCTACCTTCTGCACCCTAAACTGACTCCAAAAATATTTTATGACTTCATTAAACAAATACATGCCATAATTATTGTTATTCTACTTCATTAGTATGAATGACCATGTTTACAAGTAAAGGCATAGCAATACATTTAAACAAAATCATTTCAGTAATCATTTCAGCTGGGTTTGTTTTTTCTTTCTGAGTACTTTATTCAGGATCTTGTTTGGTCATTACTAGTACTTATTAAATACTTCTTTAGATAACTCACTTGGGCTTTGGAGGTCATATCACTAAGTTGTATCTTAAAGAGATTGTTCCATTTCAATGGGAGCTAAGTTGCCTCTTTCAGAAAGGCAGTAAGAAAGATCACTGATAACATGGCAGGGATAGAAATCCTGAGATTAGAATAATACTTGGTAGAACAGAGGAGACTTGGCCTAGAGAAGCTAGAACAATACAAGACTTAGGATTATTGTATAGAATTCCTTCTATTGTAGCACTGCTAACAATTAAGAACCCAGATCGCACCACTGCACTTCCAGCCTGGGTGACAGAGTGAGACTCCGTCTCAAAAAAAAAAAAAAAAAAGAAAGAAACAAAGAAAAAAAACAACAAAAAGGGATTTATTGCATGAATTTGGGCGCAGAGATATGGAAGCAATCTTTCTTCACTGTGGGTTTTCTGGCAAACCAGCTTTCTAGGCAAGGGAAGTGGGAGAACCCCTGATTTCTAGCATTGGCTATTACTGTGTTATAAATGTATATGCCACCAGTTTCAAGATATCAACATGATGTCATTGAATGTGAAGCTGGGAAGAAGTGTGCACCACCAGCTCTGCCCAACCCCATGCAAGCTGGCCTGGCAGCCACTGGACTCTGCAGAACCATCCCAACTCCAGAGCTCCCTGCAAGGTCAGCTCAGGTCTGTGCTGTGACTGCATCAAAGTCCAGACTCTCCCTTTGCCTTCTTCTTTCTCCTCTGCCATTAGGGACAGGTGTTGTTCCTAAGAACACACGCCAGTAAACTTCCTGCATGAGAATCTCAGAGTCCCAAAGCGACCCCACCTACAATGAAGAAAAATTGAAAGTTAGGTTCATGATCATTGAAACATAAAGAGCGAAAGTCCTCTGTTCTCTCTCCTAAATTCATTAACTAATGAGATCAACTATGGCCTCCACCTAGTTTCCATCTGGTTCCCTAATGAATCATAGAATTTACCTTGATAAGTTAATAAATGAGCAACTTAGTGGTGCTTTGCGTTTTGTTCTGTTGGTCTTTAAGTCCTTTATCTCAAACAGACCACACACAAACCAGGATCAAATGTAGCCAGATGCTGACATTAGAGATCCACAGTACAAAGTCCTTTGTTGCCACAGAGGGCTGTAGCAAAACTGGGAAGACTAAATCTGATGTCCAAATATTATTACTGTCTTGTTTATCGTATTATGTCACTAAATTCTCCCATAGCTAGTACTCATAAGTCGGTACACAGAAAGAATGGATTTCTCAGCCATAAACAGCACCTACAAAATTCCTTTTTGCCACATGAAGCTAGAAAGATGGGGTGATATTAATGAAATGTAATGGAATAATGTGCTAGAATAGCTATAATTTTTAGACCTGATAAAATTGTAAACTAGACTAAAATGTGGGTGACAAATTTTGAGTCTAAGCTATTTCCCCAGAAAAACACAACAATTTATATAGTCAGTTTTCAATTATCTGCCCAAGGAGAAATAGCAATAATGGCAATTATCCAAAAGAGTAGATAATGAACAAATTCATTTCTACTTGACTTTGAAATATTATTTTGTATTCTAAAACCAACATGTGAATGTAGATGCATTTTATATTCTGGAAAGTTGCAGTGCCTCTAACTTAAGTACTAAAATTATACTTTAGAAATCAGACTAAAGAAAGTAGCTTATGTTTTTCATCATTTCTTGTACAATACGTTCCCACTTCTATATTATTGCTTTGAATAGATGTCATTATCTCTTAGGATAATATTCAGTTCATTCTAAAGCAGAGAAAATTTGCATGTATATGTTTTCTAGTTAATATTTTCCTGCATTGATGGCAATTAAGTATTTTGATTCAAAGGACACCCTCCTTTCCTGCCTCTGCTTTGCTAAAATTATTTTTTAATGTGTGAAAAGAAAAAAATCCCAAGACAAAACAGAATGGCTATTCAAGATAAACATATATCTAAGTAAGATTTAAGTTTTAAACCAACATCTGCCCATGGAAAATTGAGTTCGCTATATATACATTTTCCATACCTTTTTCTGGCCCTAGTTTGGTTATTTTTCACTCAGTGAATGCTGTGATGAATATTACAATACCTAGGATATGGTCTGTCTCATGGTAGCGTTCAGTAACTTCTCATTTCTTTCATTCTTTGCTTCCCTTTTCTTCGTTCAATAATGTTTTATAGAAGACGCTTCATATTAATGTTTCATGTATTTCAATAATGTTTATTTTTATTCTACTCTTTGCATAGTAAATTCTACAAAAGCAAGGAAATTTTTTTAAAATATCCTAGAGCAAAATCTTCCAGGTGCTATTTTTCCAATGTCAATGTTCAGTACGTGTTTAAATTCTTAAAAGCTACCTCCATTATTTTATCAATATTAAGCAAATAATCTAGTAAGAGATACAGCACTTTAAAGGGAAGAGTGAGGGTTCATGCAGACTAAAAACTGACTACATGCTCTCCCGTCTTATGCTTAGTTACATGGTACACTCCCATTATTCGAATAAGACATTTTTTACATAAGGCAAAAGATTCCCAAGTGTTGCAATACTTTTGATTGTTTGCTTTGGGCCTCTTTGGCTTTGGTATTTGACTTGATAAGCAATTGGTGTTTGACCAAATAGACTTGCTCTCCTTTAAAGTTCTGAAATTTGTCTTCAATTGAACAAATGACAAGGCAATGAAGAGGTAGGTTAAGCAACTGTCTAGGCTGAGTAGGTCTAAGTTCAAACACTAGCTCCACTAATCCCAGGATGACACTGAACAATAGACTTGCTCTCCCTCGGTCATGTTTTCTCATTATTAAAATGAAGTTAATAGTACAAAACTAAGAGGATTGTGGAGATGATGACAGATAATACATGTAAGTAACTTGGTGTAGGCATTCAGTAAATGTTGGTAGTTGTTACAAATACTAGCTAACATTGATGTCTACCTATGCAAGCACCATCCTAAGCACTTTCTATGTATTCATTTATTTGAACCTCATGACAACTCTAGGACTCAGGTACCATTATCATGACTTTGCACATGGGACCTAGAGAGGTTAAGTATCGTCAGTGGCTGGGTCAGTCTCTAAACCCAACCCATACACTGACCCATCACGCAACACTGATCATCATGAAACAGACAGTGTTTTAACAGAAACTGGAATCAGCAAATGGATCCACTGGAACCCACTTGTGCCTCTGTCCATATTCTTCATGGGGGGCCACATTGCTTAAACACCATCTCAAACAAATGCCTTTAATAACAGTTTTATTTCATATGAGGACCCATTACGTTTCAGTCACTCAGCATTACCCAGAACTTACTCTATGATATACATGAACAGTTAGAATAGAACATTCCACCTTTTATTATGAAGCTTTCTATACATACAGTTTGAGACCCAAGAATCTGATCAATAGAAGGCAGGTCTAGCTGGCTTCCATCCTGTTACTTAAACAGGTCTGGATCAGATTCAGCCAGTGGAAGAGTGGTCATAAGTGACATTAAAAGGTCTTAAGTGAAAGGGAAGGTGCGCATGCCTAAAATCCCAGCTGTGCCATGAATGAACCAAATGTCTTTGCCCAAAGGCAGCTTCAGCCCTCTGGACCTTTTTTATCACTTGGAAAGTTAAGATGTTGCAGTAGACCTTAGGTAAAAGCTGGCCATCCATGTGCCCATCCTGACCCCTCACATGGGCTTTGGTTTTAGCCTTGTCTGACCTGTGCAAAGTTTTGTTTTATTTTTAAAATTAGATCCTAAAATACAAAACTCAAGATATTTCACATTTTAAAATCTGTATTTCTGTTTTTCCCTACAAATTGGAGGTTGTGACCTCACTGGGCCTGTTTATCTTTGTGGCATCAGTCAAAATCGTCAAGTAGACCTGAGCAGTAGCTGCCCCTTCAGATGGAGCATGAGCTCACTAGCTCATCACAGTGCCCACCATTCCTTAGTATCTCACACCCAGTCTGCTGGCTCATTGATACCACCTGCATGGGCTTGAAGGCATCTGAGTTTGTAATCCTAGTTCCAGTTGAAACCCTAAATGAGGTTAATTTCTTCATTCCTTTTTCATTCAATCCACCTGTATTCAATGCCTACCCACATGCCATTCTTTGTATTGTATTGTACTTAAATAGAAACATTTTTTTTAAAGTGGCAGTTCTGTTTTCATTTCTCTGAATCCAGTTCATTTCCATTATTTCTAAATGTTTCTCTCTTCTTGGTGTCCACTTAGGGCTATGCAGCTTGCTCCTGGCACAGGCACCTTGAATCTCCTCCTCAGGCAGATTGAGACCATGCTTGATTTCCCCAACTTGTAGTAAGAAGAAGGAAAACACAGCACACTGGAGCCAACAGGTAGGAGAGAAACACATTTCTCAGTTATGCAGCCCAGCATCAAGGAAAAATAACAGCAACTCTACAAAATCAGAAACAGCATCTAAGGACTAATGAGCAGAGAGAAAATTCTAGGTTTTTTTCTTTATTAATGTTTACCTGCTATAGTATGCAAAATATCCTTGCCATAAAAGCCTTATTTCTCTTTTAAATTTTTTATTTAGTTGTATTTTAAGTTCCTGAATACATGTGTAGGACGTGCAGGAAAATGCCTTTATTCTGAAAGATACAGGAGAAAAAACTCATAGCTTTAAAAAAGAAGTATCTTTTTTAAAAATTCATATTAAAAGTGTCTATGAAACCTTTGACTGATTTTAGTGGCGGCCTTTTTTAAGATGAACTATTAGGGAACCAAAGATATGCTTTAGGTGACCTAAGACAATTCCTATTTGAAACCCATTTCTCCAAGGCCATCACTAATTGATTCTTGAATCTTCTTTGCTGAAATAAACTCATCCCACAGGCAATTGTGCTTTCAGTTGAAAATAATAGGATTTTGCATAAAAAATGATGGTACAGTTATTAAAAGTCTCTAAAATAGTGAATAATTGTTAAAATGTTTTATTTAAAGTGATAAAAGCAAGATAAATACTCAGAATATTCCTTTATACACTAAATGACACATTAAATAAATAAAAATGGTTGCAACCTATCGGGACTGTGGTTCAGGGAAAGAAGCACCACATTGGCAAGAGGTCACCTGGATGACACTCCTATCTTCCCATCATAGCCTCTGTGACTTTGGGCCACTTACTTAACCTTTCTAAACTACAGTTTCCTTGTCCATGAAATTGACAGTTATTTCAGTGTGTCTTCAAAATGCCAAGCAGAATTGGACCCTGAAATACAATTGTTAGTGGAAGGTGGCGGGTAGCTCTGAGCCAATTCCCTGTGAGCTAATTTCCCAAAAGCAAGTTCAACAAAACTCCAATTCACCAAATTCCTCTCTCCGGGTCCTTATTTACAAAATTTATAGTAATGTGCACTGGATATGTTGGTTTTCACCGTCTTTGGAGATTTCTGTAAGGTTTCAGTTTATAGTTTTTTTCCCACCGCTTACTGACAGCATTGGAAGGAACACGCATTTTGTTTCAGCCCCTGACAGTGAGTAGCAAGAGGACCCTCTGAAGAGGAGCAGTGGAGCAGGGTCAGCACACAGCCTAAACAGGTGGACATGGACTAAGAGACATGAGATTATAGTCATAAGGATTCTCCAAGTTCAAGACAAATCTACTGAGTATTTTAAATACCTGAAGCCGATTGGGTACTTTTGAGAACAGCTTTATGGAATCAGCCTGCTGGTATAAATAATACTTCCTCTTAGGGATCTTAGCGTCCAACGGAGGAAACAGACTAAAAACAAAACAGAAAGTAAATAAATAATACAATTACAAATTGTGATAAGCACTATGAAGAAAACAAACAGGGTGCTCAGGTAGTGAAGAGGCCGAACCTGCTTTCGAAAGGGTGGTTAGAGGAGGTGTGAGAGTCAAGAGAGCTTTCCCCCATGGCCCTTACCTTCCGGGCAAATGAGAGGACCAGATAGACTGGGGCCGGGGATGTGGGATGACCAGTGAGTTGTGAGTAAAAGGGATCTATGGCATTTCCATGCTGGAGCATTTCATTGTTGTTGCAAGACTCCCTAGCTCCCTTTCCCTGTGGCATTCTGCTGGTGATGTGGCTCAAGATGTGGTTTCTCCTTCAGCCTGGAACCTGTGTGACAGCAAAGAACAGAGCCCCTCCCCCAACCCCCAACAATGGACCTGTAGCCTGAGCAAACAACAAGCTTTAATTGTCTTAAGCCACTAAGAAACTATCCTGACTATTATTATTAGGGGTTTTAAGACAAAAAGCGTTAAGCTTCGCTGGTTTGTAAAATTGAAAGATAGCCAATATGGCTGGATTATAGCAAAGCAAGAAAAAGTAGCAAATTAGAGTTCTCCGTCTACTACCGGCTGCCTGCCTCAGGCTGTTCTGATGTTTATATTCCTGGCAATGCTTTAAGACAGATTAAGTAGCTTGACTGTAAATGCTTTTGATTTGTTTACACAAATCAAACTCTCATATTTTATCTCTGCCTCTGGATTTTGATAGTTTTTATCAAGAACTTTGCATGTGGGCTATTGATATGATAATACAATCCTAATGCCTTCCCAAGAGCTAAGAGCCTCTATCCTTTCAGTCAATACTGAGATGCACTTTGGTGTATAGGCCACTCATAGCTGAGGCTTGGGATGAGCAGTTCACAGCACTTTGCAATTGAATCATATGTAATACTGTGCAATTTTTAAGCTCTCAGTTTTTCATATCAATTTCCAATATTCTGGCAACAGAAGCTAGTGAAAAGCCCAACTTTTATGGGACTTATCATAGGCCCTTGAATGTTTTAAGTCTTTTGCACTTAAGATCTTGTTTGCAAACAAAACAAAACCCCCTAGCAGAAAGCAAATTACATGATACGCAATTTATCTTCTTTGGAAGAAAAGAAGAGCTGAGTCAGCCCTCATGATATTTGACAAGGAAGGTACTTTTTGTTTTTTGTTTTTTGTTTTTTTTTTTAAGATGGAGTTTCACTCGTGTCCCAGGGTAGAGTGCAGTGGCATGATCTCTGCTCACTGCAACCTCTGCCTCCCGGGTTCAAGTGATTTTCCTGCCTCAGCCTCCCAAGTAGCTGGACTTACAGGCATGTGCCACCACACCTGGCTAATTTTTGTATTTTTAGTAAAGACAGGGTTTCAGCATGTTGGCCAGGCTGCTCTCGAACTCTTGACTTCTGGTGATCCACCTGCCTCGTCCTCCCAAAGTGCTGAGATTACAGGAGTGAGCCACTGCACCCAGCCTAGGAAAGTATCTTTTTTATTCTTGACACTGCTCAGATAGAGCCACTGATATTATAACTGCCTTTATTGAAATTTGGTAGCTTTAAAGGAAGTACACCTGTTGGTTATTACAGTCATTCTTGTACAGTTCTTAAAGTCTTAAGGATTTTTACTTGAGGTGAATGAAATCTCACTAAAGAAAAGGAAAGTTGGGAAGGGGAAAGGAAATGGATCTAAAATTAAAATTGTGTCCTTAATATAGTCTAGGCTTAGCGTTAGGTGCTTTCATCTGCATTACTAGCCCCTATACCTATACAGTGGAGGAAGCAGCTCAGAGAAGTTATGATCACCCAGCCATTGAGTGGCAGACCAAGGAAGAGGTCTTCTCCCTTGAAAGACCTTGGTTTTTCCTCTTTATTATGTAGACTAGAATGTAAAAGTCTCCTGTACCATCCCCACAGTCAAATCCAAAATGGCCAAATCTCGCATTCCAAGAATCCTACATTTCCAAAATTTAAGAGTTCTCTAAAAAATAAATGCTAGGTCACTACTACATATTGATTTATTACATATCTACGTTCAGAAGAGGCTCTAAACAGAGCTGGTTATAATAAGCTGTGCTCTGCTAATTGTGCATCTTCCCTTTGTTCCGCCTCATCCTGTGTAATTAGCACAGTCTTGAAAATAGAATTTTCCATGACATTACAATTCTTACACAGCACACCCTCTAATTATTTCATATCTTCACATTAGGGACCAAGATACTTATGGTGGAGGGTGGAATTCTGTTTGTTGTTTAATTACTTAAAGAAGGAGCACAGGAAAACCAAGACAAAGAGATTATTACAATAATGTTTACACTTGACTCTGAGTTGCCTACACACAGACCAAGGCACAGGCATACATTTCTTCTTGCCTTCTCACTCCCACCTGGCTTTAGACCTCATCTCTCTTGGCACTGGTTTCATCTCAGTTATGCCTCTTACCACCTCTTCCTATCAAGGACTTGCTTATTCTTCAAGCCCCACTCAAAATACACTCCTCCACATGTCTTTTCAGATGTCCACAGTGAAAATTAAGCTCCTTCTTCCCATACCCGAGGGCACTTTTTACTAATCTTACAGCATCTCTCTGCATTGTACTATGAGGACAAGGGTGGGACAGAGAATGCTGATGATTCAATCTTCCTGGGCATATAGATAGACAGCATTTCCTAGCCTTCCTTAGAGTTGGGCATGACCACATAATAAATTTCTAGCAATGCGAATTGAGTAGAAGTGACGTGCTTCATTTGGAAGCCAGGGTTTTGAGGAAGGAGATATGCCTCCTCCATGCTTTTGCCTTGCTGTCATCAGTAAAGGAACTCTGAAACCCACAGGCAGGGGCCCCATGGGGTGAAGAAAGCCTGGGTTCCCAAATCACCAGGTGAAAAGCTTTCTGGCCAAGCAGCAACGCTAGGTTGTTACACAAATAAGAAATAACCACCTATTGCTTTAAGGCTTAGAAATTTAGGGCTTATTTGTTACAGTTGCTGGTATGCACCTAACAGAGAGTATGCATCTTTCTAAGTGTGTGCATGAGTGTGTGTGATTTTAGAAGCCCCAAAAGGACTGGGACTAAAAAAAATCATTCTTAACTGTGTGTAAAATTAAACTGAATTGGTGCCTCATTTGGAAATGGAGCAGATGGTCATTAAAATGAAGAGTGGAAGATACTCTAAAGCATCTCCAATATTGGGAATGCCATTTTCTCATTTGCAAGCAGCTGTCTAGAATTTTGTAAACAAACTCATAGGTGACTAATTTGGTATAGAGAACAAAAGGAATACCCAGTTAGTTTTCATGTTCAAATGTGCCCTGGTTCATTTCTCATTCAAATATTCATTATTTCAATCAACAAGTACATATGGAACACATTCTACATGCCAGGCAGCCCTCTAACAGTGCTGATGCATTAACAGTGGCCCCAGCTCATTCCAAGTAGACAGGCCAGTGGGGGAACCAAATATCCACTAAACTCATCACACTGCTGAATATGCTCTCAGCATATCACCGAGGTTCTCTGGTTCCTCTCTTGGAAAATAAGAATGATAATACTATTTCTCTAATTTTTAATTAGATAATATTTAGATATAACAATTATAAAATATTTAGCAGTGTGCTTGACACTTGAACTTGGCAAGCATGTGACACTTCTTAGCTATTATTATTTGCTTTGATTTAGAGAAATACTATGAGATTGTATAATAAAGGAATCTGACTAGGCTAAGGAAGGGGTGTGTGGAACACAACAGTTTCCTCTGTAAATGACTCCTGATATGATAGTTGAGAAGTTGGGAAGAATATTCCAAATTTTAAAACTAGAGTAAAACAGTATATTCAAAGAACCCATGATGGAGACTTTATTTTCAGGAGTTAAAAGAAAAAGCTAGTTTAGCTGGAGTCTAGAAAGCAAGGGGAAAACTGCAGCAGGATAAGACCATGCAGAGCCATGGGAACCACCACATAGCCTTGCTAAGAATTTCTTAGCTTTCTTGCTAAGCACAACAGAAAATCATGGTATGATTTTCAATAGGTAATGGCACAGAATGATATGATCAGATTTAGTTTTTAGAAAGATCACTGCAGCTGGAGTGTAAAGAAAGAGAATTAGAGGACAGACTGAGAATAGGCAGCTACTTGCAACTTGCAACTTGCAACTTGAAAAGTTAATATAGGAGTCAAGATAAGAGATACCCGTAGCTTGAGTGGTGGTAGTGGAGCTTGAGAGAAGTAGAGATATAAAGAAATTTCTGAAGTGACATTGGGAGGATATGGTGATGGATTAGGTACAGAGTTAAGAGGGAGAGAGCTGTTAGGAATGGCTCCAGGTCTTTCGGATACAGAGAAGTATGTTTCACAGAGGTGGGGAACCCTGAAAGAAGATCAGGGTTGCAGGATCATGGATTTACCTTTGCATATGTTGCATTCAGATGCCCTTCAGATATCCAAGTACACAATTAGATGCATGGGTCTGGAGATCCATAGAGAGAGATCTCTGAGCTAGAATACAAACTTAAGAGTTATTCACATGCAGAAGGCAACAGAGGCCACGGGCAGGAAAAAAAAATGACATTGAAAACAAACAAAACTGCCTGTAATCCCAGCACTTTGGGAGGCCAAGGTGGGCAGATCACGAGGTCAGGAGATCGAGACCATCCTGGCTAACACAGTGAAACCCCATCTCTACTAAAAATACAAAAAATTAGCCAGACGTGGTGGCGGGCGCCTGTAGTCCTAGCTACTCAGGAGGCTGAGACAGGAGAATGGCATAAACCCGGGAGGCGGAGCTTGCAGTGAGCAGAGATTGCGCCACTGCACTCCAGCCTGGACGACAGAGCAAGACTCCATCTCAAAAAAAAAGAAAAGAAGCAAAACTTAGAGTGAGAAGAAAAGAAAGAAGGTCTAGGACCTTGCCTTGAGGAACTTCCTCCAAAGGAGACAATGTTAGGGCTCCCTAGAGAAAAAGAACCAATAAGATATTTGTAGGGGTGTGTGTGTGTAAGATATATATATATATATAAATTATATACACATATATAAAGAGGCTACCAATAGAAGATAATTCTCTTACTAATTCCACATTGTCAGGCTGAGAGTACACCATAAATAATTTTTCCCCTTAGAGCACGTTCATCATTTTCACTTCTGAGACAGGGATCGATCCCTTTTCTCTGACCCACCCAGGGCAGTTGTTCAGAAAGCACAGCACTCTTGATTGCAGCTCCTGTAGAAATTAGAGACGCTGTGATTGTGCATCTGCCCCCTCTGACTTTGTCTCGGGCTTAGGCAAGGAGTCTGTGCCACAGCCCTTGGTTCCACTCTCCTGTCTCTGTAGCCATTGCATAGGTAGGTGTTTAACAGCTTATCCAGCTTGTTATTCAGTATCCACTGTGAGGTTGCCAGGTGGTTTTATTTTTCCTTTTAAATTAAATACTGATAAAGATCTTGGACCATGACAAATTCACAGCAAATGTTACCAATATTTTCCCTCTCATCCCTTCTCTTTCAGTCCGGTAAACTAAGGCCTTAATTTCAGCATCATTTCTTTTTATTCAGAGTAGAGATTGGTGCCACACAATTTGACACCACAAGATGGGCTTTTCTTGACATTCTTCAGCTGAGCAGAGTAGCAGACCCCACCTCTGCATTTGGTTTCTACATCTTGCCTACATTTCCTGAAGTGATGTGGGGTGAGCCTAGGTCACACAGCAGGGAACGGGTCAGATCACTTGACTCCCGGTCTTGGGCTCGGTCCTCTCTACCACTCCACCCTCCAGGGCTCATGACTTGATCCTCTCCAGCCTCAACCTGGTCAGGTTTCCCCTCAAGCCACCAGAGCCTAAGGAAGAGGAGTTGACAGGAAGGACAGGGACCAGTGTCATTTGGTCCCTGATCTCTCTTGGGACAGCTCCCCAAGCAGCTGAGCCAGAGCTGAGGAAGAGGAGGCAACAGGAGATGCTGAGCTAGACTCAATTCCCTGTACATCAGCATAGCAGTCTAGTGCTCCCTATGTCCCTGAGGAGGTCTCTGAGGCCTAAACCCTTGAAGAAACTCAAGAACTGATTAGAAGACACCCTGTCAGGAATGGGGTGAGTGTAAGGGATCAGGTGGTGGCCAGTATTGAATAAGGCTCAAAGAAGGAATGAAAGTCAAGGATGGGGTGAGAGTCAGGGATGTCTATAGCACATATGAATCAGTCCACTATATCGACAGGTTCCACATCTGAGGCCTCAACCAACTGTGGATTGAAAATGGTTGCAAAAGAGAAACAATAAAACAAAACAATACAACAATAAAAGATAATATAAAAATGCAGCATAACAACTATTTACACAACATTTACATTGTATTAGGTATTATAAGTAATCTAGAGATGGTTTAAAGCACACAGGAGAATGCATGTAGGTTATATGCAAATCCTGCACCATGTTATATAAGGAACTTAAGCATCTGCTGATTTTGTACAGTGGAGTCTTGGAATCAATCCCCATCAGATACCAAGGATGACAGTATTGGTAAATAAATCACGTATTTTTCCACTGTACTCTACCAAATGTCCTCGACACCAAAACAATCATGCTTCCTGTTCAGAGGCAGAACTCCAGGCTCCAAGCACACCAGTGGGACAGAATGTACAAAGGTCAAGACTCAGACACCAGCACAAGTGGCACGTATTCTGTGTGCCAGATACCTCACAAGCTATTTCATTTACTGCCCAAAACAGCTCTTCAAGTCAGTGCTTAAAGATTCACCTGCCTGTTAAAGAAACAAGGCTCCAAAGGGTGGGGTACAAAGAACAAGACAGGTGCCAGTCACGGTAAGCAGGGTACAAGGTGGCCTATTTAGTCACAAAGAACAAAACAAAATGTGGTTGGCTCAGCTCCTGAAGGCTGAGCACACGCTCAGTTGGAATATGATGAGATCCTTGCCACTGTGTTACTGCCCTTGGGCCCCCTAAATTCTCCCTAACTAGGGAACTGCATTGGTCTAGACTGGCACCTAGGTGAGACTGAACGGGCAAGATGAAGCCAGGCAGCTCTCGCTACGGGCAGTAGTGAGCTAAGGCGCAGGGAGTCAGGCCTGTTTTCTGCAGATAGCGCCCACCCCACCCCTTCCCTCTCCAGCAGTCCCCGCTCAGTGCGTGGCTGCTGCTCTGAGTGCACTTTCTGACGGCATGTTTGCTTATGGCCTCGGATGCTCTATATCCACAGTCCTTCGCAAGCTGTGCTTCAGCCATTGAACAAACTGGAATGGAAACCAGAGCATTACACAATTCCTGGGTTTACAAACGTAAAAAGGCACCAAGAGTGGTTTGTTGGGTTTGGGATTGGCCACATCCCAGTGTGCTTTTCTGGGACTTTGTAACAGTTATTTCTGAGAGGGTTTCACTGAGCCCTAGAGAGATTGCTAGAAGGTCAGCACAGAGGGCTGTCGAAGCACAGCAGAGACAGGCAACAAACCTGTCACAACCACAGCATTCCACCCCCTCCCCTGCCCTCTTGGGGTAGATTGCTCTAAGCTCTCTAAGAATACACAGTTTAAGTAAGGGTTTATTTCCCAGTTGCCTCAACAAATATTTATTCAGCTGTGTGTAAGGCCTCACGTTTCTTACCAGACTGTGATGCTGTGTAATGCACCTTTGATTCCCTGGCACCTATTCCTGGGCCTAAAAGAAGTGGATGCTCTGCAGTTGTTAGTCAAATGAATTAGCATACACCATCTAGTCCCAGATTTTGGAAAACGCCCTATGAAGTGAAACGGTCAATAAATCCCCTGTCACCAATTGAGTCTACCTACCTTCCCATAAATGACTTCTCACATCTTTCCTAATAGCACAAAATTGCTCTCAAGCTCGAGTGAAATAAGTCTAACCTGTGATGAACTGCCGAATGAATTAATAAACACCACTTCATGGAAAGTGTTCTGTGGGAATGTGACATGGTCAGAAATATGATTGGCAGAGGTGATAGAGTGGATGGGAAACCTACCAGTGTGTGGTTGCTGACATTTTTCCTGCATAAGAGATGAATTTCTCATGGCTCCTACATTCCCAACAGGCACGCTTAAACCATGTCCCTTTCTTTGTCTCTCAGGAAAGTAAATCAGAAGGCAAATGTGTAAAACTGATATCTTCACAAAGACAAACTTGAATGTGCTCTCTTTTTGAAAAATCACAATCCTAATAATGGACAGCCTTTACTGAGTACTTACTCTATGCTAAGCACTGTGCCATGAGCTTTGCATATATGATCCCATTTAAGCCAGGAACAACCAACCCTGTGTGGTTTGTTCTGTAGGATCTTCATTTTGCAGATTGGGAAACAGGACCCTATAGAGGTTACAGAACATTTCCAGGAGTAATATGTGTATGGGACTGAAGTATGTCTTGACATTAACACTGTCCTGTCTCTAAAATTATCAAACTCAAATTTCAGTACTTGGTGACTATCATCATAAGTTGTTATGCTATCCCTCACAACTGACTGCCACAATCTGTGTACTGTAACAGAGAGAAACTTTTACCAACAGTACAGTCTTGCTTTTATCAAAACTAACTTTTTGCTTCATGGTTTGAACCGAATTGTCTTATACTGATTTGAGTTACTTGGGTCTTACAAAGCAATACATTAATAACTATCTCTTACTGATTGTCTATATTGTCCTACTCACTATATCAGACATTTTTCAAAAATTATTTCCAATAAAAATAGGTATCTAGGCCAGGTGCAGTGGCTCACGCCTGTAATCCCAGCACTTTGGGAGGCCGAGGTGGGTGGATCATGAGGTCAGGAGTTTGAGACCAGCCTGGCCAACATAGTGAAACCCCATCTCTACTAAAAATACAAAAAATTATCTGGGCCTGGTGGCAGGCGCCTGTAATCCCAGCTACTCAGGAGGCTGAGGCAGGAGAATTGCTTGAATCTGGGAGGCGGAGGTTACAGGAAGCCAAGATCATGCCATTGCACTCCAGCCCAGGTGACAGTGCGAGATTCCGTCTCAAGGGGGAAAAAAAAGAAGAAAGAAAAAATAATAGATATCTAAAGTATGATAAATAAAGCTGAAGCAGGACAGAAAGGGGACCAAGTCTTGCCCCACTTATGAGTTTCATTTTTCAGGCTCCAGAGGCCTCTCATGTCTCTTCCCCACTCTTGAAAAGTCTCAGTTAATGCCTTTCCTTCTCTCCTCCTTTGTTGATATCCTTCTCCACTGGCGTCATATCCACCCCTCCCCTTGGCTGAGATGTGAGCTATGGCTTCCTGCTGGGCAGGATGAGATGATCTGGGAGAACAGTCCTCTGAGATGCACGGGAGAATGGGGTGGGAAGTTATGAGAGAAAGAGAAGCCATAGGAGGGCGAGTGCTCCAAGGAGGGGTGCAAAGCCCACATAGGTAAATTAAATGGAGTGGTGGTCCTTCTGAGGAGAAAATGGAAAGGCCAGGACAAGGGGCTGACTGCAAGTAACCACAAAGTCTTTTGGGAAGAGAGGAAAAGGCAAAAGAAATGTCTAAAAGGCATGGATGTTCTTTATGAAGAAGAACCACACAGGAAGATTAAAAGCAGTTTTTTCCTCACCAAGCATTGACATTTGTGTGAAAGTCCTGTTGACCACTGCATCATTTCTCTCTGTCTGATCACCAATCCCTACCAGAGTCTGGAAGTCATGCCCCAGAGAAATGTCTTCAAGGACTGAGCAGAAGTGAGTTCTCTGCAGTCCTCAACACTTGAGCAGCTTCCTAATGACAAACCTCACTAAGACCAGGTCTTTTCACAGACCTGGGAACAGGGGTCAGTGGTGGGCAGGCTGTGCGGCAAACTTAGCATTGTCATTTAGATGAGGAAAGATATTAAGCGGGAACGGGGGCAGGGTAGGCATTCATTCATACTTTAAAAAAAAAAAAATTTGGTTAAAAAATCAAGGAGACGTGCAAATGTTTCCCAGCCTTCATTGAAATGCTTTCAGGCTTTCACCTGAAAAGTTTGTACATTAATTTACTTCAGACTTGTCCACAATTTTGAACTGTCAATATCAATACGGGCCCATGTGCTGCCTATTTGAAGATGATGCTACCAGTGTTGATTATCCTGGATGTGTATGAATTTAGTTGAAAAGACTGCTGCATGTTCAACTGTTTCCTCTGTTGCCAAAGAATTGATTTCAAACTGTAGCCGTTTGAAAATATATACTACCAAAAAGTTTGATGTAAAAATAAGCAAGCGCTTCCTTAACCTGTGTTTTCACAAACAGCCGATTCAATCACTTTGATTTTAAATGAGCAAGTCAACAAGTCAGTTTCATTAAAAACACGTGCACAGTCTAATTGATTGGTTGACTGAACTGACCGTTCCCAGGAAGAAGCAGCGTGATGTGATGCTAAGAGAAGTGGCTTGAATGGCAGGGCAGCCTTGCCATGGGTTTGGACTCCACTGCACACCAGTTATAAGAACATGGGTGAGCCTCTGAGCCTCCAGACATTTGGCTCTACCTCCTGGATTCTGGTGATAATCATAGTGTAAGTAGATATACATTTGTATGCCACCATGTTCTTCACAAAATCCAGTTATTACTATCAATAACTGTCACATAGCCCCAAAGCCAAGTATTCATCAACTCTTTGAAATGTCAGCATTATATTTGACACACTTATTCACGGGAACCTTCCCATACTTAACAACTGCTGTCCCTCTCCTGTCTGAATCATACTTTCTAATAGTTCTCAACAGTGCGCTTTATTAACAATTTAATTCAGCACTCCCATAGTTAGTTATAAGCCCAACTATGACTGCAGTTAATGGAAATTCTCCTTTATACGTGGTGCATCTGCTGTGACATCTGTCTGGAACCTGTGGAGAAGATTCTGTGTTCACAAGCAAATTGAGTAATTACTATGTAATCACACTTTAAATTGTGTAGTCACTGGTTTGCTCTCAAAATTCATATCTTTGGGACATACTCAATATTAAAACCACCTGGGTTATTTCAAAATGGGCAAGTATGTTCTTAAAATGGCCAAAATAAGAATTTGAGGTAAATACTTGTGGCCAAAAAATTAGAGTATTATCTCCAGAAGAGAGAAAGTGGTGCAGCGGGAAGAAATGAGAATGTGGAAAGGAGATATGAATAGAGGGAGAAAGAGATGGGAGGGACGCTTTAAAGGTGGATTACTGAGTGCCTTCTCAGTCATCTCATGAAATCTGTGACATTTTTGAGCCTCACTGGTTGGAGAAAACACAGAGAAATATAAATGAGGAAGAGAGATCAGAGATGCAAGATTTTGCCTGTCTCAGGAAGAGCCCATCACTGGTGACAGCTATTTGGACTTTGGAAAACTGCAGCATATGTAGAGAGGAGAGAAAATAATGACTCAAAAGACAGCGTCTAATAGTCCTTTATAATCACCTAGATTTACAGTGGTAAACCTGAGACCGAATAGTTCGCTAAATGGTTATAAAACACAAATCTGTGGCACTCTCCAAACTCCCTTCTAAAAAGCCAGTCCACAGACAGTAGCTATATATTATATTGAGTGTGTAATGTATACAAGGCGAGATTCTTGAAATAAGACAAAATGTAAATAAATAAGGCAGCAGCATGGCACCGTGGAAGGAAGGCTGACTATAGATTGTGGCTGACACTAGTTTGAATCCTGGCTCTCCTGAAGAGCCACAGAGAGCTGCTGATGTTCAACCATTTTTAAGCTACGTTAATGACAATTTCATGTGCTTTCACCAAATGGAATTAGAAGTCTCTAAATACTCTGGGCTTCAGTTTCATTATTTCTAAAATTAAGGATGATAACTTGAGAATTACAGAAAATAGTTTCTGACACCAAGGTACTACACATTATTAGCAAGAGTAGTATTGTTATCAAAAGTTGTAATTACCATATAAACACATGCCAGAAGAGATGTAGAAACCTCCCACTGTTGATCCTCCAGCAAAATGACACCATTACTATACAATGGGAATGGGGACAAGATAAGCCAATGCAGCAAAATCCAAAGTTATGAGAATCTCACTTTTAACCACCGTGTACTTAAAAATACAAATTTCACTAAACAGTTAATATGAGGACTTTCAATTAAATATGAGGACTCACTTGTTAAAGCAAAGGCATTTACATAACTATGCAAACAAATATATGTCCAGTTTCTAAAACCAAAATTTTATGCTGAACACCCACCCTCAACAAATGCTCTATTAAAAATGAGTTACTATACAATTGCATTAACATCAAATGGTTAGATTTTTAACAGCAAAGTGCTTTCCTAACAAACATATTCCTTCACGATCTTCAAAAGTTCTATATAGGGGCAAGTGGGGGTAGTGCAGTGTAGTAGTTAAATTTACAAAGCAACGTAAAGTAAAAATGCAGCCCAAACCAATCCATTACCTGAACATAGGTTCCTTCCTTTTGGGGAGGAGCGGCTGCACACAGCAGCATTAGAGATGACAGCAGGGAACGAGCCAGGACCATTAGTCAGTTTGCTAAGTAGAAATGGGAAGCAAGTTCAATGGAGCAAAAAGGTTTCTGCTCTGCAGAGTTGATGGAGAGCAGTGTGATTGGTTTCTTAAGGGACAGGCAGACGGGCAATGCGAAATTTCTCCTCCCCTCACTGAACATGCCTGTTTATCAGAGATGATCAACACCTTAGATTACACATTATGCAAATGACCGTGGCAGTTTGGCACCTAATGCAGTCTCCCTGCCAGAGTTTAGGTTCACTCCCACTGTGGTCTGGGAAAAGTGAAAATAAACATGTCCCCCTTCCCTCCTTGGCTTCTTTGTCCTTGAAATAAATATAGATTCTTCCAAGCCCACAGCTCGGAGGCTTAGCTATATGGCAGATGGCAGTATCTCCTGCAGAGGTTATGAATATGAAACTAGGAAATTAATGTAACAAAAACAAAAATAGAAGCACTAGGGATTATTGCAGGTCATACAGTGAGTATCTCAGGGAAATTCAATTCCTTACGATTCGGAAAGATTCCAAAGATGTTTCAGTGATAACGAATCAGATGAAAATCACTCCCCAAGGTAGCTATTTCCTGATTTGCTCATTGAAAAATGACACTGGGCAATAACAGAAAAACTATGCATGATGTAAATTCTTTTCTCCCACCATTGAAATGGGTGTGTCTTAACCCGGAGAAAGGAAAACTGAAAGTTCCTATCTATCTAAACGTAAGTACTATTAAAAAAAAATTGATTGGACCAAGTCCCAGAATAAAACTGGAAGATACATGCTAAAACTATACAAATAGCTATTCTATCCATGGAAAACTGACATCTTTAAGTAATTATCAGATCTGAGTACAAATTCCCAAAGGAAATACTGGAAACTCCTGCTGTAATGCCTAAGATACATCTGTATCTAAGGTGCTGT
Source organism: Rhinopithecus bieti (assembly GCF_001698545.2). Classification (NCBI taxonomy): domain Eukaryota; kingdom Metazoa; phylum Chordata; class Mammalia; order Primates; family Cercopithecidae; genus Rhinopithecus; species Rhinopithecus bieti. The sequence goes on from NW_016804356.1 coordinate 1,494,259, forward strand.
TTGCCCCGAGAGTAGATAATTGTCCTAAATTATCTCTAAGACTACTTCTAACACTGAAATTTGAGGTGTAAGGATAAAATCAGAATTTTTGATTAAAAAAAACAACAAGCTCAATGTTGGATTTCTGTATCAGTGAGGAGTAGAACTCTATTGCAGAGTAGATTATTATCTAAAAAAGGAACTTTGCTGCACAAAATAGGGTGTGCTGGTCTGTATTTCAAAAATTGTCTTTAACAAAGGGCAGAGCTCAAAAATAAACAGAATGAGATCAGAGCTGTGGTGTTCCTGTGGGTCATCATGTCTTTATACTCAGATTAAAAGAAGCCTCCACTTTGTATCATGAAGACTGGGTACATGTAACAGTTCTGTATAAACACCTGTGCTTACAGTAGAAAATTTAAGCTTGAAGTTAATAATAAATAGCACCCAAATGGAACCTAGGTTTTTCCTTATAAAAAGTCAGCAGTGTCTGAATAATGGTTCCCTTATTGTGCATCCTTTGTAAGGTCATAAAATGAGAAGATGGAGAAAGATTGGCTTATCCTGGCTTGTCTGTCCTTGAAAGCCATTGTGGTCTCTTTTCCAGAAGATGACAAGTCTCCTAATAGCAACTTCAGTTCTAGGTTAGATTCTGCAGGCTCTTTTACTTTGGTTACAAATCGTTAGACTTTCTACAAATGTTCTCCCCGTAAGATATAGTAATAAAGTTTCTAGGCCGGGCGCGGTGGCTCATGCCTGTAATCCAGCACTTTGGGAGGCCGAAGCAGGTGGATCACCTGAGGTCAGGAGTTTGAGACCAGCCTGGCCAATATGGTGAAACCCTGTCTCCACTAAAAATACAAAAATTGGCAGGGCGCGGTGCCGCACACCTGTAATCCCAGCTACTCAGGAGGCTGAAGCGGAAGAATTGCTTGAACCGAGGAGGTAGAGGTTGCAATGAGCCGAGATTGCAACGCTGCACTCTAGACTAGGCAACAAAGCAAAACTCTATCTCAAAAAACAAAAAGTTTCTAAACTAATTACAGTCATAAATATGTTGAGATCCTCTGATGCAAGCACTGTGCCCAAGGAGAGGGCTGACATTTTTATGCAAGCTGAGAAACTCTGCCTCTTACACCTTGTCATTAATTTCACTGAGAATGACAACTTGATAGACATGCCTATGTGATAGTCATAACCTCCTTGAAAAGCTTTTTTGAAAAGCCATTCAAGGGCCACCTCCTGCTCCACGGTGTTAGAGCACAATACAGGTGAGCACAACATGCTCAGCATTACAACAGGAAGGTCGACTTTCTGGTTCCTCACATCTGACATTTAATCATTGTGACCACCTCAGGGTCTAAATGGAGACCCAAAATTTGGGTTGGTGCCTTTCTATGCCTTTGGGCCAATAAAGACAATGGGATTAAACCTCCTATTTCACAAATTCTCCAGAGATACTGAGATTATATATATACTCTTTCACATTCTCCAATTAGCAAACCTGGCTGCAATGATATGGCCACACTTGGCTGAGCAGCATCTGTGAAACATACAAATGAAATGTATCAACCACCTAATGAGGATAGAAGCCCCTTCCAGCCTACCCCTTCTCCTAAGAGAGTAAGGAGCACATTCCAGGCTGGGTTTTTTTTAGCCGGAAGACACTGAACCATGCTCCTCATTAGGAAAGTAAAATGCCCAGACCAAGATACTAGAAATCGGAATGGTTACAGTGAATATAGCTTTTCAGACTCTGTATTTGCCACGTGACTATTTCAGGGAAAGGGGAAAATAAGGTTAACCATGGGAAATAATGATAGAAAGACTAATATGTTTAAGTAACTTTTCATACAATAATGTGCTTCCTTTAAAATGATATAAAATTTTTTGCTTGTTATTTGCTTCAACACCAGTACCTATTAACTTGACTTCATCCAGGTTTTTAAGCACTTTATTAGAATGTGGTTTAGCATAAATATTAACGAAGCTGAAAAAAGACCAAATAAATTAAAATGTATTCCCTGAACTAGGCTATATAAAGACACATATTATTACGAAAGTTACTTTTCACTTATTATGGTAGGGACCTATTTTATCATATGTTATCATATCTTCCAGACAATAAAAGCCAATGGTCAAAACAAAGCAAAATAGAAACACATGAGGTCTCTCCAGTTCTTTAGATTTGAGCCTGAATTTAAAATCCTACAGGGAAGTAGCAACCACAAACTTTCAGTTACCCATGCTGCTGCGTGGCCAAGTAAAACTCCCCTGCAATTGCCTTTTGACTCTGGCAATTCTTTCCCACATCTGTTCAAGCTGAGCCATGCATGTTCACGTTTCATACTTACTTCTATGTCATTATTTCATCAGTTTCTGTAGAATGTATACTGAAATAAATCATAAGTGACTACTGTTTAGACTTCAACTCCTTAGAGGACAGGAGCACATGCACTTAGTAGAGACAATAGTAATAACAGCACCTAGATTGCTAATAAGTTGTATTAAATATTTAACTGTATGTATAATTTTCTTTAAATGTTAAAATTAATAATATTAATATTTGGCTGGGTGCAGTGGCTCACACCCTTAGTAATCCCAGCACTTTGAGAGGCTGAGGCAGGAGGATCGCTTGAGCTCAGGAATTTGAGACCAGCCTGGGCAACATGACAAAACTCCATCTCTACAAAAAAATACAAAATTAGCCAGTTGTGGTGGCACACACCTGTAGTCCCAACTGCTTGGAAGGCTGAGGCGGGAGGATTACTTGAGCCCAGGAGGTGGAGGTTGCAGTGAGTAGTGATCACGCCACTGTATTCCAGCCTGCACAACAGGCCCTGAATCAATAATAATAATATGTATTAAACACTCGTGTGTGTCAAGGCTGGTATTAAGTGCCTTTCTGACATTTATTTCTTTCATTTTCATGAACCTGAAATAGGCACACTTTTCCCATGTTGAAACTGAAAAAATGATTGCAGAGCAGTGATACAGCTAGTAAATGGCAGAATTTGAACCCAGGATGGCTGACCACATGGTCTGTAGTTTTAGCAATTCACAATACTGCCTCCTGGAATAAGTCTCTTAACAAATGGTCTTCAAAATTACTGACAAAATTAAAAATCCTGATAAGTAAAAAATAAAAGTTTGTAGCTGTAAATTTTCATAAATATCTGACACTTAGAGAAAGCTGATATATTTTTAGTCTAATTTGACTGCCTTTATATGAAAGATTATTTCAAGATACTTCACAATTCGGGAAAGTAAGATGAAAGGAAATCAAGATGACATACCTGGAATAGAAAATCAAGATGACATACCTGGAATAGAGCTCCATTTAGACCAGGGAAATGCAGCCTGCCAGACTCCATCATGCCACACTTGACCAGATGCCCAGAAGGACCTCTGTGGTGAGCCCCAGATAGGAATCCTCAGTGCTTGGCAGTCAGGTCAAATCATTATTCTATTGGCTAATCAGACAGACTGCCAGGATTGCTGATTTCAGCCTCTTAATAACTGCCACTATAGTGCTGGAGACACTACCTAGGATAGAAGTGATGTGTCTTTGTCATTCCAGGACAAGCTCTGAAATAAATAACCTGTAAGACTTCAAACCAAACATGGTACTGTCTTATGCTGCCACCCTAAAGACCCCAGATCGCACACTCTTGTCATCCTAACATCAGCAGGGTTGACTTAGTGCTGTTCTGTGTTCTTGACCCATAAATTGCAGATTTCAATTGCCTGTATTGTTCCTCTGAAATATTAGTGGCCTGGGAAAAAGTTGTAGTTGCAGAATGATGAGCCAGGTTGGGAAGTTATGACTTTCAGTGGCACTATGAGTATGATTTGAGTCCTCCAGACAGCAGATCATTGTTAATGCCTTTGTTATCTGACACCACAACTGAGTCATGTGAAGTTTCTAGGACAAGGCTTTATAGAACCAAGAACAATGTCATATGTCCCAATATTCACACCTCTGGATTCTCTGAGAATGCTAACAGAGTAAATGTGAGAAGAATAGGAAGCCTATTAGACTAAATATCTAATAACAGTGGAGAGATGCTTACATGATTGGAACATGGCAGTCATTGAAAATGAATGGCACCAGAGTACATAGTCAAATGCAAAAGGGTTGATGATGCTTGCTAAGTGGGGGAAAAGCACATGAAAATCTGCAGACTACATGATCCCATATTAATAAATGAAAATATATAAGAGGAGGCGAGGATCATCATGGTGGACAGGAGGCAGGACCAGACTGCAGCTCCACACAGAGCAGCATGCAGAGGCTCACATTATGAATTTTAGCTCCAGATCGACTGCAAGAACAAACCAGAAATCCCAAGAGGACCCACAAACCCTCTGAAGGAAGCGGACTGCTCCTGTAGGACCCTGGAGACACCCCAAGTACTATGAGTCCCCCAACTGTGGTAGTGTGAAAGGGAGACCCTGCTCTCCCAAACACACACCTCTACTAGACAAACTAAAGGTCTGTTTCAGACCTTACCTGGATCAGAGTCAACTTAGAGAGGCTGGTGAAATACAGGTGTAGAGGAAGGAGCAGAAAGGCCTTGGGAGCTCGCTGGGTCCCCAAACAGGCCATTCCTGCCGGGCACCATGAGGATCCATCAAGAGGGCAGCCAGAGGAACAGGGGGTAAAAGTCCACAGAAAGAAAGAAATCTCTAGCTGAACTGTGTACCAATTTGAATGGGGCGAGAAGCCTCCTAGCCAGAACTCAGGGGAAGGCGCAAATCCAGTGTGCGCACTCCACAGGCAGGAGAAGAACCAAGCCCTGTTCTTTCCCAGCTGGGAGGCAGGTAGCCTGGGGCAGGTTTTCAAGCCTGGCTTGCCCTCTGCCTGGAAACAGACTGGAGGCTATTGGGGGGCACAGTGGGAGTGTGACTGGCCCTTTGGTTTGCACGGGAGCTGGGCAAAGCCTGTGACTGCTGGCTTTTCCCTGACAACCTGCGTGACTCAGCAGAGACAGCCATAATCCTCCTAGGTACACAACTCCAATGACCTGGGAATCTCACCCCCATCCCCCACAGCAACCACAGTAACACCTGCCCAAGGAGAGTCTGAGTTCAGACACATCTTGCCCTGTCCCCACCTGGTGCTCCTTCTACCCACCCTGGTAGCTGAAGATGAAGAGCATATAATCTTGGGAGTTCTAGGTCCCAGCCAGCACCAGTTCCTCTCCGTACTACCACAGCTGGTGTTCTCTGGAAAGCGCCACCTCCTGGCAGGAGTCCAACCAGCTACAAAAATAGAGCATTAAACCACCAAACCTAAGAACCATCACAGAATCCATTGCACCCCCCAGCCACCTCCACCAGAACAGGTGCTGGTATCCACATCTGGAAGACCCATAGACGATTCATATCACAGGACTCTGTGCAGACAACACCCAGTACCAGCCTGGAGTCAGGTAGATTTACTGGGTGGCTAGACCCAGAAAAGAGACAACATCCACTGCATTTTGGCTCACAGAAAGCCACATGCATAGAAAAGTGGGGAGTACTACATCAAGGGAACATCCTATGGGACAAAAGAATCTGAACAACAGCCTTCAGCCCTAGATCGTCCCTCTGACAGAGCCTTCCTAAATGAGAAGGAACCAGAAAAGTAATCCTGGTAATATGACAAAACAAGGCTCTTTAACACCCCCCACCACCACCACCAAAATCACACTAGTTCACCAGCAGTGGATCCAAACAAAGAAGAAATCCCTGATTTACCTGAAAAAGAATTCAGGAGGTTAACTAGGGAGGCACCAGAGAAAGGCAAAGCTCAATGCAAGGAAATCAAAAAACAATAAAAGTGAAGAGAGAATTATTCAAGGAAATAGATAGCTTAAGGAGAAAACAATAAAAAATTCAGGAAACATTGGACACAGTTATAGAAATGCAAAATGCTCTGGAAAGTGTAACCAATAGAACTGAACAAGTAGAAGAAAAATTCAGAGCTCGAAGACAAGGTCGTTGAATTAACCCAATCCAACAAAGTCAAAGAAAAAAGAATAAGAAAATATGAACAAAGTCTCCAGGAAGTCTGGGATTATGTTAAATGACCAATCCTAAGAATAATCGGTGTTCCTGAGGAAGAAGAGAATTCTAAAAGCTTGGAAAACGTATTTGGGAGAATAATTGAGGAAAACTTCCCCGCCTGGCTAGAGACTTAGACACCCAAATACAAGAAGCACAAAGAACTCCTGGGAAATTCATTGCAGAAAGATCATCACCTAGACACATTGTCATCAGGTTATCTAAAGTTAAGACAAAGGAAAGAATGTTAAGAAATGTGAGAAGCACCAGGTAACCTGTAAAGGAAAACCTATCAGAATAACAGCAGATTTCTCAGCAGAAACCCTACAAGCTAGAAGAGATTGGGACCCTATCTTCAGCCTCCTTAAACAAAACAATCATCACTCAAGGATTTTGTATCCAGTGAAACTAAGCATCATATATGAAGGAAAGATACAGTCTTTTTCAGACAAACAAATGCTAAGAGAATTCACCACTACCAAGCCACCACTATGAGAACTGCTAAAAGAAGTTCTGTATCTTGAAACCAATCCTGTAAACACATCAAAACAGAACCTTTTTAAACCATAAATCACACAGAACCTATCAAACAAAAATATAATTTGAAAAGCAAAACAAAAGCAAAGTACACAGGCAACAAAGAGCACAATAAATGCAATGGTGCCTCACATTTCAATACTAACATTGAATGTGAATGGCCTAAATCCTCCACTTAAAAGATACAGAACCACACAATGGATAAGAACTCACCAACCATCTGGTATCTTCAGGAGACTCACGTAACACATACAGACTCACATAAACTTAAAGTAAAGGGGTGGAAAAAGGCATTTCATGCAAATGGACACCAAAAATGAGCAGGACTAGCTATTCTTACATCAGACAAAACAAACATTAAAGCAACAGCAGTTAAAAGAGACAAAGAGAGACACTATATAATGGTAAAAGGCCTTGTCCAACAGGAAAATATCACAATCCTAAACATATATGCACCTATCACTGGAGATCCCAAATTTGTAAAACAATTACTAGTGTACCTAAGAAATGAGATAGACAGGAACACAATAATCATGGGGGATTTCAATACTCTACTGACAGCACTAGACAGGTCATCAAGACAGAAAGTCGAAAAGAAACAATGGATTTAAACTATACCTTGGAACAAAAACAGAACATTTCATCCAACAACCACAGAATACACATTCTATTCAATGGCACATGGAACTTTCTCCAAGATAGATCATATGATAGACTATACAATGAGCCTCAATACATTTAAGACAGCTGAAATTATATCGAGCACTCTCTCAGACCACAGAGGAATAAAACTGGAAATTAAAAAGGAACCTTCAAAACTGTGCAAATACATGGAAATTAAATAACCTGCTCCTGAATGAGCACTGGGTCAAAAATGAAATCAAAAAAGAAATTTAAAAATTCTTTAAACTGAATGACAATAATGACACAACCTACCAAAACCTCTGGAATACAGCAAAAACGGTGCTAAGAGGAAAGTTCATAGCCCTAAACGTCTATACATCAAAAAGACTGAAAGAGCACAAACTGACATTCTAAGGTCACACTTCAAGGAACTAGAGAAACAAGAACAAACGAAACCCAAACCCACCAGAGGAAAGGAAATAACCAAGATCAGAGAAGAACTAAGTGAAACTGAAACAAATAAAAAAAAAAGAAAAAAAATAAGTGAAGCAAAAACTGGTTCTTTCAAAATATAAAATTGATAGACCATTAACAAGATTAACCAAGAAAAGAAGAGAGAAAATCCAAATAACCTCACTAAGAAATGAAACGGGATATTACAACTGACACCACCGAAATACAAAAGATCATTCAAGGCTACTATGAACACCTTTGCACACATAAACTAGAAAGCCTAGAAGAGATGGATAAATTCCTGGAAAAATACAACCCTCCTAGCTTAAATCAGGAAGAATTAGATACCCTGAACAGACCAATAACAAGCAGCGAAATTAAAATGGTAATTTAAATATTACCGGTAAAAAAAAAGTCCAGGACCAAATAGATTCTCAGCAGAATTCTACCAGATATTCAAAGCAGAATTGGCACCAATCCTTTTGACACTATTGCATAAGATACAGACAGAAGGAACCCTCCCTAATTCATTCTATGAAGCCAGCATCACCCTAATACCCAAACCAGGAAAGGACATAACCAAAAAAAGAAAACTACAGACCTATATCCTTGATGAACATAGATTCTAAAATCCTTAACAAAATACAAGCTAACCAAATCCAACAACGTATCAAAAAAGGTAATCCACCATGATCAAGTAGGTTTCATACCAGGGATGCAAGAATGGTTTAACATATGCAAGTCAATAAATGTGATACACTACATGGACAGAATTAAAAACAAAATTCACAAGATGATCTCAATAGGTGCAGAAAAAGCATTTGACAAAATCCAGCATCTCTTTATGATTAAAACTCTCAGCAAAATCGGCATATAAGGGACATACCTCAATGGAATAAAAGCCACCTATGACAAACCCACCACCAACATAATACTGAATGGGGAAAAGTTGAAAGCATTCCCTCTGAGAACTGGAACAAGACAAGAATGCCCACTCTTACCACTCCTCTTCAACATAGTACTGGAAGTCCTAGCCAGACAAGAGAAAAAAATAAAGGGCATCCAAATTGGTAAAGAGGAAGTCAAACTGTCATTATTTGCTGATGATATATTGTTTACCTTGAAAACCCTAAAGACTCCTCCAGAAAGCTCCCGGAACTGATGAAAGAATTCAGCAAAGATTCTGGATACAAGATTAATGTACGTGAATCAGTAGCTCTTCCATACACCAAGAGCAACCAAGTGGAGAATCAAATCAAGAACTCAACCCCTTTACAATAGCTACAAAAAAATAAAAAATAAAATACTTAGGAATATACCTAACCAAGGAGTCAAAAGACCTCTACAAGGAAAACTATGAAACCCTGCTGAAAGAAATCACAGACAACACGAACAAATGGAAACACAATGGATGGGTAGAATCAATATTGTGAAAATGACCATACTGACAAAAGCAATCTACAAATTCAACACAATCCCCATCAAAATATCACCATCCTTCACAGAATTAGAAAAAAACAAATCTAAAATTCACATGGAACAAAAGACGAGCCCGCATAGCCAAAGCAAGACTAAGCAAAAAGAACAAATCTGGAGGCATCACACAACCTGATTTCAAACAATACTGTAAGGCCATAGTTACCAAAACAGCATGGTGCTGGTAATAAAAATAGGCACAGAGACCAATAAACAGAATAGAGAACCCAGAAATACACCCAAATACTTACAGCCAACTGATCTTCAACAAAGCAAACAAAAACATGAAGTGAGGAAAGGACTCCCTTTTCAACAAATGGTGCTGGGATAATTGGCAAACCACATGTAGGAGAACAAAACGGGATACTCATCTCTCACCTTATACAAAAATCAGCTGAAGATGAATTAAGGACTTAAACCTAAGATCTGAAACTCTAAAAATTCTAGAAGATAACATTGGAAAAACTCTTCTAGACATTGACTTAGGCGAGGATTTCATGACCAAGAACCCAAAAGCAAATTCAATAAAAGCAAAGATAAATCACTGGGACCTAATTAAACTAAAGAGCTTTTGCACAGCAAAAAGAACAGTCAGCAGAGTAAACTGACAACCCACAGGGTGGGAGAAAATCTTCACAATCTATACATCTGACAAAGGACTAATATCCAGAATCTACGACAAACTCAAACAAATCAGTAAGAAAAAATCAAACAATCCCACAAAAAGTGGGCTAAGGACATGCATAGACAGTTCACAAAAGAAGGTATCCAAATGGCCAACAAACATGAAAAAATGCTCAACATCACTAATGATCAGGGAAATGCAAATCAGAACCACAGTGTCATACCACCTTACCCCTGCAAAATGGCCATAATCAAAAAACAGTAGATGTTGGCATGGATGCTGTGATCAGGGAACACTTCTACACTGCTGGTGGGAATGTAAACTTGTACAGCCACTGTGGAAAACAGAGTGGAGATTCCTTAAAGAACTAAAAGTAGAACTACCATTTGATCCAGCAATCCCACTNCTGACAAAGGACTAATATCCAGAATCTACGACAAACTCAAACAAATCAGTAAGAAAAAATCAAACAATCCCACAAAAGTGGGCTAAGGACATGCATAGACAGTTCACAAAAGAAGGTATCCAAATGGCCAACAAACATGAAAAAATGCTCAACATCACTAATGATCAGGGAAATGCAAATCAGAACCACAGTGTCATACCACCTTACCCCTGCAAAATGGCCATAATCAAAAAACAGTAGATGTTGGCATGGATGCTGTGATCAGGGAACACTTCTACACTGCTGGTGGGAATGTAAACTTGTACAGCCACTGTGGAAAACAGAGTGGAGATTCCTTAAAGAACTAAAAGTAGAACTACCATTTGATCCAGCAATCCCACTACTGGGTATCTACCCAGAAGAAAAGAAGTCATTGTATGAAAAAGGTATTTGTACATGCATGTTTATAGCAGCACATTTCACAATTGCAAAGATCATGGAACCAACCCAAATGCCCATCAATCAAGGAATGGATAAAGAAATTGTGATATTGGAGACTATTATTCTAAAGGAAATAACTCAGGAATGGAAAACCAAAGATTGTATGTGCTCACTGATATGTGGGAGCTAAGCTATAAGGCTGTAAAGGCATAAGAATGATACAGTGGACTTTGGGGACTTGGGGGAAAGAGTGGGAGGGGGCCGAGGGATAAAAGACTACAAATATGGTGTAGTGTATATTGCTTGGGTGATGAGTGCACCAAAATCTCACAAATCACCACTAAAGAACTTACTCATGTATCCACATACCACCTGTACCCCAATAACTTATGGAAAAATAATTAATAAATAAATACAAAAAATAAATAAATGAAAATATATAAGATACAAAAAAAGCAAATATCTACATCTACTTGTCAATAGTGCCTATATATACGTGATAGGATTATGAGTGATTTTATTTTCTTCTTTTGTTTTATCCTTTAGATTTTCTGTTTTGAGCATGCATCATTTTGTAATACTAAAACAAAAGCTTTCTCAAAGGCAATAAAGTCGTCAAAGACACTGTCAGAGAGACATTTAAAAAATCAAGAATAATAAGCTACTAAATTTACAAGAATTAAAAAAAATATACATATGATTATGTTTACCCCATAAGGCAAACCAAAAGGCGGTAACCAGCCCCACATTTTATTAGATCTCTTGTTTAAAAAGCAAAAAACACAATAACACAAAAGTGATGATAGTCGTTTACAATTCCAAAAAGGAAGTCACGGAGCATCTTAACTGTCCACTAGGGCATGACACCCCAAACTGTCTTCTCAAGAAGCTGTGAGTAAAAACAAAAATCTGTGAGCCATGTTATGTCTCTGTCTTGAGTTTCTCAAAGGAATGGATCATATTAAAGACTCTAAGCAGTCTTTCAATAAATAAATCTGATGAACATTGTTTAACTCATTGTTTCTACCCATTAGCACCTCACTACCCAAAGTAATAAGAATATTGGAATACACTCTGGCTATAAGGAAGCACTTAGAAAATCTTCTATGTTACTTCTACTGAGCATTTATTTATGTGCTTAGCTCTCCAGCCCAAGTAGAAGATAAATAATAATCCTGATTTCTGACAATTGTTCCAGGAACCATCCCCTAGAGTTCCTCAGGGACCCAGAAGCATTGGCACTTCTCTACTAGCCTTCTGAGACTGACATGTGCCTGGGGAGACACGGAGCACATTATTGCTGTTGTGCATCATGCTTTGAAAACTTTCCAGTTGCTGGAGGGTTATTCTTCGCCCCACTCCTATTACCCAGAAATGCAATTTATTCTCTTCAGTCTGGCAGTGAATAGCCTATGTAAAGAATTTTCAAGCATATTAAAACCAACTTACCAATAGCTCTGCTGATAACTTCCTGGAAGGGCAATTTTGGCAGTGAAGTTATGTTGTCTTCAAACTTTTCAATGTACATATTCTTATCAGTAGCTTGGGTGTGACATGAGGTAAAGCATCTTGTTAGGAGAGTTCAGAGAAGAACACAGCACAGCAGCTATTGCAAATAATGACTGTGGCTATGGTCACCCAAGGTGAAAAGCACCATTTGCATCACTTTATCACTCCTTAGAGACGCAATTTACACATTACTGCTCTTACCGGACAAGATGGATATAATCACAAATGACCTACCACAACAGCAAATCAGAAATTTATTAAAAATCAGCTCAGAAAGACATTTAGGAAAGAATAATTCAAGGATTTGACAGTTGACAACCTGTGAAAAACTTTGAAAAATATTCATCACAGAAAAGATTCAGATTTTGTATTAGGTTTCCCAAGTGTCTCTTTTATTCATGATGGTGTGGGTGTGTGTGTGTGTGTGCACACGTGCTTATCGTCTTCCACTAGGATTATTTTCCTAAACACAGGAACTTTTATTTTATTGGAAAATTTATTTTTAATCTAGAAACGTAATGAAGTTATATGAGTTCAAGAATTAAATCAGAGGCAGAAATTTGCCTTGAATGGCACAGTGAAAAGGGCTAGGCATGGGAAAAGATACTGTATACTCAAAATATGAATATAAAACATCTTTTAATACACCTTCCCAGCACATCACATAAATACTTACTCTAGAATATAGTCCACTTTTCTAGGATATCTCAGCAAAGGACTCTTGTTGAAGTTAATACTGGATGACGAATTACTGTTTTGGGCTATCTGGAAGCCATTTACTCTAATTATTTCTTCTTCAACAATGTTTCTTGCACTGTGCTAGTATGCTAAGGCAAATATGATAAAGATAGAAATAGTAATGAGAGTGACAAAAATAATGATAAAAACCACATTAAATCTTTGCCCTTACAGAGGTTAAAGTTTATCAAAGAGTCACGGTTTAAAGCAGTTGAAAAATTAACCTATTATTTTCCCATTTGATGTAAGGAAACAATCAACCTAAAATACAAAAAATTGTAAAGCTACAAAGGATTACTGAAGGAAACAATGATGTAAGTATGGTGAAGGAAAAAAATTCAGATGATCAAAACCTCCCTTCGCATTCTCAATTTCAACTTTATTCTACCATGAATCCACCATTCTCTCATACTAGACAGCTCCCTACCCTGGAAATAAATCAAATAATTTAACACCTTTATGTCTTAGCAAATATTCTTACCTTACCATTGAATGTCTCTCCCACACAATCGATTTTTCTCCTATTGAGACTTCTCTATTTATTGTTTTGAGAACCAAGTCAAATATTGTCTCTTCCAAGAATGTAACACAATTATCCTTATCAATAATTAACTATTTCAATTGTAGTATCATACAAGTGGTACTGTTCATGATTCCTTATTTTTTCCCACATAGATTATAGTTAATATAACTCGAAGCTCCTGAATGGTAGGAAATTTGCATTTTCATTTGTGTATTTATTATAATGTTAATAAATGTTAATAGTGGGATTATCAAATATGATGAATTAATAAATGCAAACAAAAGCATAGTGGTTTTCAGTACCAAAAAGTGGAAAGAGAAGAATAAGTTGTCAGCATGTCTCCAGACTCACCAACAGGCACATGTATGTTGGCACATGTAATTATAAATACAAATTAACACATCACAATAAATGAACCAAATAAATTCTCAGCAATTTTTGAGAGGACATTTATGGTGGCCTACTTTAAAATGAAGATTCTGTGGTTTTCAGTTCCCTGAGAGAGATAATCAGTTGTCATCCAGGACAAGCTCACAAGAGGGCCACGTGACATCCAGTCAAAAGACACATGCCATTTTTAGACAATATGAAAAGAGAAAATAGGGTTTTCAGATATAATCTCCAATTCAAAGTGCTGCTTCTCACATGGGCAATGCTAAGTAGCATTTTCCAGGATGAGCACAGTAGGGATTGATTGATTTAGTTTATGGTGGTTGATATTTTTCTTGGACAATGCCAAAATGACCAGCAATTAATAATAGCCAAAATTAAACTCTGTGCCATGCTGAAGTTTATGATTTACCTCACAGCCAGCCTGTAAATTAAATTAGCTTCATCTCATTTTATACTTAAAGAAATAGAGACAATGGTGTGTGGCTAAGAGTTGTAAACAAGGGAATCTACTCAGCCAGGCTAAGGAGAAAGGGATTTATCAAAAATTGTCAAGGAGCTCATGGAATCTCTTGAAGGGCTTGACCTGTATTTATTAACTAACCAGCCAGAATGACATGGCCATGAACAATGCAGCCGAAAAAGTACCTGATAATTCTTTGGAGTTGTTTTAGTGGACACATTATTGCTTCTATTGCCTTTACTCACAACTGTGATGTTTACATTTGGAGGCTACAAATTCTATCATAGCTGCTTCAGTAGCACCAGGGACCTTAATCACTCCATGTGTTTTCTGGAGCATCCAAATAACCAGAAAACATCTCATGCTGCTCCCTTCTCCATCTATGTCTTGCCCAGAGGTATCCGATGGGTGGAAACTAGGTCATTTCCCTTTATCCTAGTTGTAAAGGAGCCTGGGAGACTTCATTATGGATGTCAGTTTCTTTTACAACTGGCCCATTTCCAGGAAGAAAAGCTAAGGGGGAATTGAAACAGGAGATGAGTTGGCTAAACTGCCAAATCTGCCATAAGTGGAGAATTTATTGACCATAGTCACATCACTAGTAAGGGGCAGAGCCTTCGGATGCCATCTCTTAGGTTCTTCCCAAGATAAAATGAGTGCCTCATTGTAGTAGAGATGAGCAGCTCACCTGGCTCTCAGAGCTTAATAGAAATATACCTTAAAAGCAACTGTTGCCTTTTTTTTTTTTTTTTTTTTTTGAGACAAGAGTCTCGCTCTGTCACCCGGGCTGGAGTGCAGTGACGCGATCTCGGCTCACCGCAAGCTCTGCCTCCCAGGTTCACGCCATTCTCCTGCCTCAGCCTCCTGAGTAGCTGGGACTACAGGCACCCACCACCATGCCTGGCTAATTTTTTTGTATTTTTAGTAGAGACGGGGTTTCATCATATTAGCCAGGATGCTCTCAATCTCCTGACCTCATGATCCGCCTGCCTCAGCCTCCCAAAGTGCTGGGATTACAGGCATGAGCCACCGCGCCCAGCCAACTGTTGCCTTTTAACCTGGGATTGCATGAACTGCAAGTGTCATTACTGGTTTGGCTTTGTAGATATCTTAATATTGTTAAGGAAGTAGCCCAGTGAATGTGGATGAATTCTTCATCCTCTGTCCAGTTTTCATTTAAAAATACTAGCACACCTACATTTTGAAACCGAGAAGCTCAGAGCTAGATGAACCCTTAAGCCAAGGTGAGATGCACAGCAGCTTGAGTACATTTTCCCTACCTCTCACATTAATTCATGGATAATTAAAGGAAATAAGAAAATAAATTTGACTCTGACAACCATGTAAAAAGTGAAATGCAGAATACGGTGTATAGACCTACACATTACAGTTTGATAGACTAGTGTTCAAATCCAGGTTAAATCACTCATTAGCTATATAAAGCTGGAGCAAGTTGCTTGACCTCTCCAGGCCTCAGTTTTCTCTTCTGTAAAATGGGAACCATGCCTACTTCTTAGTAGAAGTAATTATTAGTGAGATTGTATACATTGCTTATAAAGCACTTTATAGAATGTCACATATAGAAGGTATTGATTAAATAGAAATTACTGTTTAACATTACTTTATAAGAAATAATTACTAAATGACATAACATTGATTTAACAAGTCTTTAAAAATATGTGCTCTAGTAATCCATTCAGCTATGAAAATGATTACCTTTTGAGTATACAGATATACAGAATGGCAAGTGAGATATTTTTCCTTTGATTTCTGATAGTATGTATGGTTTCATGTGTTTAAAACAAGGACTATTTCCTTTCACAACTGATCTGTTTCCAGTCACATTTAGAGACCTTCTCTAAATTCTACTTCTACCAAACTTTCAAACTGTCTGATGGACTTTCAAATTATATACTAAGGGAAAGGGAAAGCAAATAGCTTGGAATTTCTTAGAAAAAACATCTATACCATCTGTTCAGAATTTACTGAAGAAATGACTATTAAAATGTCATTTCTTTAATAGTCTTTAAAAAAAAATAGCTTCAGAATTTCACGGAAAGTCATCTCTAAAGGGCCAAGTAAAACATCCTTTGAATGGGACTTTACAACATTTTAACAATTTCAGAAACAAGCTGACATCTAAAATATAGAGAAAAATAAAACTCACATCTATGTCGGTGAACAAAAGCTACAGAATTGTTTTTTGACCTTTTGTTGTCATTAGCAAAACTTGTCCTATATGCCTACTAAGTTTGTCTATGATACAAACATCCCAGTCCAAGAAATTTAACTCAAAACACTCATGTTCTAAAACATGTTTCCTATTTAAGAAAACAAGAGCAAAAGCAGAAGGAAACCAAACTTCTCCTTCCTTTGGTGTAAACTTACATTTGTACCATTTAAGAGAGAAAGAAAGCAGTGCTGAAAATGTGCAGGGCTCTAAAGTGCATTGGTCTCTGATCCACCTTTCTGGTGAACATAGTTGGAGAGTCAATAGCAGAAGTCTTATTCTCAAGAGCATGAGTACTCCATGCTGATGAGACTGGAAGGAGGGCTAAGCACTGGTTTAGAAGCTGCAAAAAGCAGGCTGAGGAGGTGTGAAGAGAAGAAAACACATAGGACCACCAGCAAAGTGAGCAGAGGGACATGAGGGTGCAGTCGGAAGGAATCCAAAGCGGGAGTGAAAGAAGAGAGTGACTCAGTGTGTCCAAAGCGACTGAGACCAGAAAAGCTTGGACTGGAAAGTTGCATGCTTTATTGAGAATAGCATCAAGTGCCATGTTGATCTACTGTAGGAGTTAAATAGGTAAGGAAATGGGAAAAAGCAGGAGAGAGTACCCAGTTAAGGCCCCTGGCTATGAAACCTAGAAGGAAAGCATGACAGTAATTGGCAGTGATGCCAGGGTCAAGGGAAGGTTTTGCTGCTCTTGTTATTTTTCTAAGCAAAGGAAGACAAGCACTTCTAGAGACAAAACAGGAGCCAATGGAAATGGAGAGACTAAAAACACAGAATATAAACAAGTCCTTCATTAAGGGGGCTGAGAAAGCATGTACTAGTGACAGAATTTCTCATCCATAAGGATTAATGCAATTTTAAAACTAAGAGATATTTTTAAGGGGAAAACATTTCCGAAGAGGTTTTATGGTTTTATAGCAGAGCTACCACCAGGTTTCTGTCGGCTGACAACCCTGTGCTTTGTCCAGGAGACCAACTTACCTTCAAGTTTCTTTGATTATGAGACCTTAACCCCAGAATATTTTAAGGCTGAAGAGTAAAAATACAGATGATGGATAGTAATGGGAATTGATGCAGTGGGGAAGAGAGCATAGAGAAGTGATAAGCAAAGGCCTTGCAAGAGATTAAGATTGTAATCCCTCTTCACAGAGTCCAAATGAGAAGAGTCCAGCATAGCCTGAAAGAGTTTCAAGAGCAATGTGAGTAGACTGTGGTTAAGAGTTCAAGGCACCAGTAGGATGAAAACTGGCAGGCTGAGTCTCTAGCCATAGGGGAAATAAGAATCATTAGCCAAAAGGAAACTGTAAAAGAGGAGAATGCCTAGAAATAGAAATCTCAAGCATAAAATGGTATCCGGCAAGAGTGAAGCTGAGCAAATGTTTGGTGAGTAGCTTGTGAATCCAAGCAATGCTGGAGATTGGCAGCAGGGAGGACCATGGAGAGCCAACATAAATGACTGAGCAAGGGAACAAAACAAAGCACAGCATTTTCATCTGATTGGCCAGTAAGTACTAATTTAGGAAAATTGTACACATAACCACAGATTTCAGAAACAAAAAGGCTTGGTTAAAAAGCTACTCTGCCAAATAAAACTATCTGTCATTGACCCAGGCATTCCTTTGGGTGCATTTCTAGAACAATTGATAAATCTGATTCTAGTGCTGAAAATTGGTAAGTCCCTCCATTAAGTGATTAAATGATGATTCTCTTGGCAAGATTACACTTCGGATTAAGTTTCATTACAACCTTGACAAGCCTATGAAGAAAAAAAAAATCACAAAATCACAAAGTTATATTTTATGGTGGCTTTGTCTTAAACCTCTGTAAAATAATCATGGTATAGCCATTTCAGACTGTTTTCATATACACAGAATGTTAATTATGGCTATGTAAATATTATTCAGAAGGCTATTTAAATCTGGTAGATTTTTAATATCCTAAAGTTATATTTGAGAAAAGCATAATTCTATGTCACATTAGTGCTAGTAATGACAATAGTCATAATGACATTTCCTCCAACTTGTGTATATCCTCCCCATTTTTTAACAGAAGTGTAAGACTTTTTTATATAGGCTGTGTCAAGTAAAATTGAAAACTTCCTATGAAAACAGTCAACGGGAGGTGCCAAGTTTTTTTTCTTTTGAGCAAGAGCGAAGTTAAAACAAAACCAAAACCTGCTTTTGCACCAATTAGTCAAGATGCATTGACTGATCATTCCTTATGAAACATCTTACAGGCAATCCTCTCTGAATTTGTCTTTATTTATCATGTTTACATTAGTAATGATAATACTTTGTGTTCATGTAGCACCATTTGGCTTATACAGTATTTTCAAATGCATTATCTCATTTGATCTTTACAGTGATTCTTACCAGCGAAGTCTGGCCAGACATTATCATTCTCATTTTATAGATGAGGAAACAAAGGCATAGAGTTGCACAGGCTTCAGAGTTGATGACTCAGAATCTAGAACTTGAATCTGGGTTTTCCAATGCCGTAAGGCTGACTGCCTACAAAATAATTTCCACTGACAGCAGCTACATAAAATTATTTTTGGCTATTTTGCATTCCAATAAATTGATATTACATAAAGGAACAATTGAGTTACAAAACAAAAGAAAAGAAAAATCGCCAAGTCTGTTCCCTGCGTTATCAGTCGCTACATAGCACTAATATTATTCTTTGAAATGTGATCTAAAATAATACCACCTCTCTGTGGTGAGCTGAGAAATACCTCCCTAGACTTTGTAAATTTTAGATAGTGAATACACTAGCAGCTTTCTGGTTTCTAAGAATATCCATTAATATCAGCCTCCCCCAAAATAATGGGCCAAATGAATACTCTTTTTGTTATCACATCGTTCATCATTTTTAAATTCTCCCAGCTGCTGTTTATATTAGTAGGATGTCTTTCCTCTCGTCCGCTTCCACATTTCTAATAAAAAATACTGGCATTTCCTTTCCCAGTGGAGAAGCCCCACCCGAAGCCCAGTCACATTGCCAGGCTTCTAGGCTCTAATGATTAAATAAGTGATTGCTCTGCCTAGCTTTAAAAATGTGTCTTATATAAGGCAGTCAAGACGCAATATCCATCACTGTAAAGGAAGTCAAGCATTTATTTAAAATAATGAAATACCCTCATTTTCATTTTTCCCTGAGAGGATTGTAGTGATGTTAAAAAATTCTCTGAATTCTAGAACTAGGGCAACACATTGATTTGAAGAAAGCTATAATCTTCCCTTCTAATTTGAAGTGTACTTTCTCCTCAGTGAAATAAAGTGTGGCTTTCAGAATAGCAAGAGCCCTAGGCCCACACACACAAAGACATCCTTATCCCAACCACTCCTCTTTCAGGTTGGCCCCATTCTTCCCAAGGCAGGGATTTATAAAGACCTTTTCAATAAATGTCAAGGTATATTGAACTAAAAAAGAAAGGTTCAAATCATTTCTTCCAGATTTGGGAGGTAAATGATTTCAACTGCCAAGTCATGATGAATATTACCTTTTGCTTTACACCACTGCCTCATTGCAAATGAGTAAGTTGGATAAGTTCAATTATGGGGTCTCTTGGAAAAGATTCATAATTAAATTTTTAAAAGGAACAAATTAGCTCTTTGTCTATCTGAGGCAGAGGAGTCAGAACACTTATTCCTATGAGCGTTCAGGGATTTCAACTTCAATGGGTAGATTTCCTTAAATAGCCAAGGAGGCTGACTTAAAAGAAAGGCTAGGAGAGAGAGTCAGCCCTCTGTGATTTGGAGAGATAATAAGTTAGCAAACTGGATAGCATAATGGTTTATGAAATTCTTCCTTCAAGGACCATTATCTAGTGCTAATAGTGTTTTATGTCTTCCTCTCCTGTGCTTATTTACAGCATAATTACAAGAGTGAAAAAAGGGGAGGAGTTGGGTATCAAAATAACCATATGCCAAATTAATGCAGCCAGCTAGAATCTCTGGCCCTTGGGGCTTGTTTATCAATTAGTTCTGTTGCAATCTGAGTTTCTGTTGTTCCCCACAGAATGGAGATACTTTGATTTCACTCATATGCCACCTCCAAGGAAAGTCATTTGAGATCAAAACATTTTTCAGAGAGGATCTCTTTTCCCCTTTTCAATATCATGATGTATTATACAGCCAGCTCCTCACTCATTTCAAGGCCATTTCATAGCATAAATAGTTAACCCTTTCTCTCTGTCTCTCTCACATGCACTCTTTCTTTTCCTGTCTTGCCTCCCTTTTAGCTGGTTAATGTTGGGTTTATTTTTTTTCAACTGCTTTATCTTCCTTCACCATGTTTTTAAAGTTGCTATGCAAATCTCTTAGGTTAAAGCCACTTGTGTGTGCCATATGTGATCTGTAAATATTTAACAGAAGTTATTCAGAGTTAATTAATAACAGCAGTTATTCAGAGTCAATTTTAACAGAAGTTATTCTGAGTAGTAGTTTGAGATAGTATAAGATGTAGTAGTACTTTGCAGTGAGACAGGAGAATTGTTTGTATCCTCCAAAACCAAGCCAGTACATCAGGAACTGCTGGTTTGGAAATGTGCCTCAATCCCAGCTTGAGTTTCTCAACTAATCTGAGTTTTTAAAGGGATCAGAGAAAAGAAGGTGGCAGGAGCAAGGAACTGCTTTAAACTATGATATATTCTTCACATGGTCTTAGTTTTCCTAAGAATCTCAACTGACTTTTCTTTTTTTTTAACCTAAAAATAAAACAAATTTTGCATCCCTTTTCACACTCGTGCTTCATTCTTCTTTGAATGCTAATTACAAATTTTTCACCCTTTGAAAGTTGGTCTACCGAAACCCAAGAAATTACTTACCCAAATCAAGAAAATTAAAATGTAAAGGAGTGAAGTCTTGTGGAGCAAAGTACACAGTTCTCCACTTTGGTGAGCTGACTTCGGATTTTTTGACATTACCATGATGCCAAACCATCATGATTTCAAGTAATGTACAGCATTCAATAAATTTTGTGAGTTATTCAACACTTTATTATAAAGTAGTCTTTGCGTCAGATAATGTTGTCCAACCAGGCAGCACATTTAAGTTAGGCTTGGCTAAGTTATGATGTTTGGTAGGTTAAGTGTATTAAATGAATTTTCAACTTAGGGTATTTTCAATCTACAATGTTTTTATTGGGATGTAACCCAATCATAAATAGAGGAGCATTTGTGCTTTGTTACTGTAGCTCTAGCAAACTAATACAGTAGTAGATAACCTGCGGCTCTGGAGGCTGGAGGAGTTTGCAGGAGTGGGCAGAATGGCCACAGCTGGGAAACACGAAGATTTAACAAGCACCAAAAAAACAGGGAGGGGCAGAGGTCAAAAACCAAAACGATGCTCCTAATACAGCATGAATCAAAAAAAGCCAAGCAAAGGAGACAAAAACTTAGTAAAAGATTCAAAGACTGAACCAGAGATAGCAAGTCATTCTGTTCTCAGCTCAGATGTCACCTCCTTAGAGAGTGACTAATTTAAGGTAGCCCCTCTCCCCCATCCCACCTTTGTGTAGTCCCTATCCGATTACCCTACTTACCACTACCTGGAACTGTTTTTGCATTTGTTTATCTTCTGCCTCTCTCTCCTAGAAAGTAAGAGAGAGGAAACATTTGCATTCCCTTTCCATTTCCAAATCTACTTCATTTGTACATTTGTTTTCAACATTTTTCAGATGTCTTACCAGCTCACTGCCTGGCACCTAGTAGTGTTCAGTGCATTCTTCATGAACAAATGAAGTAGATTTGGCAATGCAAAGGAAATAATAAATTAGAGATATTACTTGAGACACCAGAGAATGGAAGCAAGCTGCTTGGTGAGGGTCCTGCAACCTTGCCCATGGTGAAGGCAAGCTCAAATGATTGCCAGGCCAATTCAGTGTAACTGCAATCAAGACATAGGAAATCAATGTTGACTTGTACTTGCCTATGGTTAGGATACTCCAGAGAACAGAACCAATATTTAGATACAGAGAAAGAGATTTACTATGAGGGACTGTCTCGTGAGATTATGAGGGCTGAGAAGTCCCATGATCTACTGTCTGCAGGCCGAAGGCCCAAGAAGAAACCAGTGGAATAGTTTCAGTCCAAACCCAAAAACTTGAGAACCAGGGGAGCCAATGTTGTAAATCGCAGTCTGAGCCCAAAGACTCAAGAACCAGAAGCACTGATGTCTGAACTCAGGAGGAGATGAATGTCACAGCTGAAGCAGAGAGGGCAAATTAGCCCTTCCTCTATGTTTTTGTCCTATTTAGGCCTTCAATGAATTAGGTGATGCTCACTTACATTGGTGAGGGCAGTCTTCCATACTCAGCCTACAGATTCAAATGCTAATCTTTGCCAGAAACACCCTCACAGACACACCCAGAAGTAATGTTTCAGCAGCTATCTAGGCACCCCTTAACCCAGTCAAGTTAACACGTGAAATTAACCATCACACTGCCTGAACCATGAAGATGGACATGAAGCTGGCACCCCAAACAATGCACAGTTCACCAGAGACACATTACCCACCCACTCCTAGGCCTTACCTCTGGCTGTACAAAAGAATTTCAGCAATTCTGGGGGTTTCTTGAAATAAATTATTCAGAATAACAGACATTCTACCATACGGTTTCTAGGAGAAATATGTGCTTCTTAAATTGAAAATTCTGCCCCACTAACTTCCTGAAAGATGAAGGTGGATAGTTACTGGAGAGTTCTCTGAATGAGGTAATCTGAAATACAGTAAGGCCCCTGGGGGAAAAGTCTTTCAAGTGTTCCAGTTGAATGTGTCTATTTACAGGGATTTGTATTTAATGGATGACAAGTTAATGTGTCATCAGTGTCTGTGGTTGTGATGAAGTTGCGAGGAAAATGACAAGTGTTACACATGCAACTTTCTGTTTTACTGATATACTAACTGGTCTGTTAAAAAGGATTTCTTTTTTTAATCTTGTAAAACTGAAAGAACTTTCCAGAGGTTTCTGCTTTTGTAGTATTCTCTCTCTCTCTCTCTTTTGTTTTCTTTTCAGTGGGCTTTTTGGCTTTGAGTTTTTCAGGAAGGAGACAGATTTCTCAAGCAGAAAATCCGGTACAGTATACTCACTAAGCTGGATGAACAACCCAAAACACTAACAGCAATACTATTTATTTAGAAGAATTGATCAATATATGTCCTCAGGATCTAAAACCATAAACTGATGAACTGACATAATCCCCTCACTCACAAGAGATCCCACTTTTTGTATCATAATACCATCTGCCTGGATAGAACCCTTTCCCCAGAAGCTCAAATGATTTGGCAATGGTTGTTAATGCCTAAGATGTATTTGGAGATGAAACAGATTTATTTTTGCCCTCTCTTTATGTCTAAGGCTACTGAGACACAGAAAATCCACACCACAAGTCAGAATTACTCAAGGAGTAACCACAGACATACTGACCCATTACCAACTACTTTATCCAATATACATTAAATGAATCTTTAGAGTTCCATGCATGATGCTACTCTTTCTTGTCTTTAGTTACGTTACTATTTCTGGCCCATGGGCATATTTTTTGTACTGTTTTGCCACCTGAAAAATCGGTCTGGTTATAAGCAAAAAGGCTACTTTTTTAGCCTCCCTTGCTATGAGTTCTTACTGTCCTTAGCCACTCTTCAGGTTTTAAGAGAGTTTCTTTTCACACTTCAAATTCTCTGATTTTTTTTTAACAGAGGATTTACTAGATTCTAACTTGCATTCAGCATTCTCTAAGATGTAATACTGTGCCTACTTTTGTTCTCACATCTGAAGACAACAGGAAAAAAGGTCAGTAGAAATAGTGATTCTGTGTGCGTGCATGTGTGTGTCTGTGTGTGTGTGTTTCAGGTCTTCATAGAAAAGAACCTGCAACGTGTTTCTAAACCTCTTTAACAGTTTCAGCTTCCCCACCCTGCCCTCAGCATCTTCAAACTTCAATGTGCTCTTTGCAAACCATCCCTTTTGCACTTTTGATTATCAAAATCCCTATAGAATTGGTATAGCACAGTGTGTAGGAAACTAGAATGAACTAGAAAAATTCCAAGAAATGGAAACACATCTAGGAAATAAATGCATGAGGCCAGGAGTGGTGGCTCACACCTGTAATCCCAGCACTTTGGATGGCCAAGGCCAGAGGATCACTTGAGCCCAGCCGAGGTGGAGACCAGCCCGGCCAACACAGTGAGACCTTGTCTTTACTAAAAATAGAAATGTTTTAAAAATTAGCCAGGCATGGTGGCATGTGCCTATAATCTCAGCTACTTGGGTAGCTGAGGCAGGAAAATTGCTTGAGCCCAGGAGGTCAAGACTGCAATGAGCTGTGATTGTGCTACTGCACTCCAGCCTGGGTGACAGAGTGAGATCCTGTATTAACAAGTTAATAAAAAATAAATGCATATATCACTGGGCAAATAGCAGCTTGAGGTGCTCCCTGACACCCTGGGCTTTCCCATCCAAGATATTGCCTATGTCTCAACAGGCCTTAGGAAGCTTGGAAGTGACTGTTCATCTAGTCACTCACTAGCTGTGTGATCTTGAGCAACCTACTGAATGTTTCTGAGTTTCCATTCTCTCATCTGTCAAATGGAGAAAATTGTACCTCTCTTTTAACACTGTGAGGAATGAAACTCTAAAATATAAACAATAGAATGGCATGGAATGCAGCACACAGCACAGTGATTCCTATAGGCCTTTTAAAATGAGAGCTGCAGTAATAATGGTAAGAAGTATTGTATTTATTACCTGTCCAGAAAGGAATGCTCATTCTTCTGTTTAAAAAAAAAAAGTGTTTATAAACTTTTTTAATGTTCTCCTGTATTTCTATTATATTTCTCCTTTTTTAGCTCCTTCTAAACCTCCCAGCTACCTATGTTTATGCAGTCCCTTCCCCCAGAAAAATCACACAGAAAAGTATCAGATAAAACAAACTCTCAGCTGGGCAAGGTGACTCACGCCTGTAATCCCAGCACCTTGGGAGGCCAAGGTAGGAAGATCACCTGAGGTCAGGAGTTGGAGACCAGCTTGGCCAACGTGGTGAAACCCCGTCTCTACTAAAAATACAAAAATTAGTCAGGTATGGCGATGCACGCCTATAATCCCAGCTACTCGGGAAGCTGAGGCAGGAGAATCACTTGAACCCAGGAGGTTTCAGTGAGCCGAGATCGTGCTGTTGCATTCCAGCCTGGGTGACAGAGTGAGACTCCATCTCAAAAACCAAAACAAAACAAAAACAAATTCTCGCTTACTCTTCTAAGAAATAGAACTATGCAAGAGGAGAAATCCTTAATATGAATGAGTGAACTGCTATTGAAATAAAGGGGGCCGGGCGCGGTGGCTCACACCTGTAATTCCAGCACTCTGGAGGCCGAGGCAGGCAGATCACAAGGTCAGGAGATCGAGACCATCCTGGGTAACGCAGTGAAACCCTGTCTCTACTAAAAAGTACAAAAAATTAGCCGGGCGTGGTGGCAGGTGCCTGTAGTCCCAGCTACTCAGGAGGCTGAGGCAGGAGAATGGTGTGAACCCAGGAGGTGGAGTTTGCAGTGAGCCGAGATTGTGCCACTACACTCCAACCTGGGCAACAGAACGAGACTCCGTCTCAAAATAAATAAATAAATAAATGGGACAAGATTTGGGGAAGATAAGATCCTCCCTCACACCCTTTAGATTTCACAGATGGGTAACTAGCTACTCAGCTCAGGACGGTGTCTGAGCACCACTCACCATCTGACCCCTGCTAATCTCTCCACCTGCCCTCCCCCTTCCTTCTCCCCATCATCCTATCCTCTTCTTTTACTCAACTAGTCCTGGTACACACCATGCTCTCTCTCATTTTATGCCCTTGCATATGCTGTTTCCTCTGCCCAGAATGCCTGACCCCCAGCTAGATAATTTCTAGCCATCCTTAAAGATTCAGCTTAGCTCCCCTTTAGTGAACTTGCCATAGCATCTTCCCCAGGACTTCCTCACTGTTTGACTCTGGCATGGGTGGAGGAGTGACATTCACATTACAGCCTGTGTGAATGGCACCCTCTGGAGTGGTGCTATGGACAGTCTGCAGGACTTAACCTTGTTCTCCACACTCTGCCCAGCGTTCTTCCCCTGTGTATTCCAGTAGCCTCTAATGTAAATTTTTATTCCACCATTTTATCCATTTACTTGAAACCTTTCCTCCTAGTCTAGCAGTTTTTTAAGGGAGGAGTATGGGTTCTGTTTCTGTTTTTCCAATACTTCACATACAACCGGCACTCAATAAACATTTGATTAATTGGTTGATTGATGGATGCATGGATTAACAAATGAATGAATAAATTCAAGAGTTGAATGAAGGCTTAGCCATAGAGATAGAAGATAATAACTTGTGAAATGAACTCTGTAGAGATGAGAAAGGAACAATAAAAAGGAGATCAAAATATAAAGTGGAAAAATCCTCCTTTAATAGCCTGATTACTGGCTCCCAAATATTACCTAACAGGAGCCTCTTCCAGGAGAGGCTTTTGGGGAGGCCCTTATCATCTTACTAATAGGTGGCTCACAATGCAGTAGGAAAGTACACAAGAGGACAGAGCAATATGATGACAAAAGTAGACTAAGAATCAGATACATAGCTTAAGACAATGGTAGAGAAAGTTTGCTTTCTAGTACCATCCTGGGACTTACTTATAACCTTTTGTAATTGAAATTGAATCCATGTCTGTATATCCCAAGTTAAGAAGCTCTTTTTTTCTATTCCTAGTTTCTCTCACTTCCTTTTGCTTACTGTTTAAAGTTTCAAAACTTGCTGCACATCACATCCTTTTTTTATCAGCTTTGGTACACCTTAGAACAGAAATTTCCCCTGGGAGGACAGGATACAGGAGCCTATATTTAGAAAGTACTTATTATGGTTTGGATGAAGTCCTAACTATGCCTAGAGTCAAGCTGCTTGAAGCCATTCTAATATTCATTTAGTTAGAATGGTAACCACACTGACTTATTGCTGGTCTCATATGGATCATATATTCACAGTCAGCTCTTGGCTTAGACAAGAAGATATATATATTGTCTCTGCTGTTCACATCATATATTTTTATTTCATTATGCCTATTGTGCTTAGAAGCATGATTTTCAATGTATATTCCCAATTAAATTATTTCTACACAGTCTGTACATGTAAGCACATAGTTTTCTTTGAAGCAGACTTTGTTAAAATTGATATCTATTCTCTACTATCTCTGCCTTCTAGGACTCCCACATTCTGCTCTAACGAGAAAGGAAGAAACAGTTTTTTACATGAATGGACTTCATAACCAGGCATATAGGAACTGGCACGAAGTTTTAAAAGTTCTAGAAAGCAGTAGAAGTTCTAGAAAGAATGAGAGTTCCAAAGGAAAACTAAATTTGAACACCAGCTGAAGTCTCTGTCACATCTTCATTGGATCTGTGGCCCCCAAACTCAATTGTCCCTCTCCTTATACTCATGTTGGATTTATAGGCAAATGCAACTAGGTAAAAAAAAAATTAAAAGGGCCAGTATAATTTCATCAAGGGAACACATGGGTGAATTGTTGAAAACCATAAAAAGTGACACCATTTAGATCAACTCCAAAATAAATGCTGCCAGCCATCTGAAAGGTCACTTGGGTGATGGGTTCCATGCTTGAGAGGTCAGCATATCCTCTGCATGAAGTTTCATAGAAAACTAGAATTAGGAGCTAAGCATGGTGAGAGCCAAAGTAAGGAGAAAAGGAGGAACAGTTGGGAATTACTTCTAAGTCTGAGTCAAGAGAGACACAGCATTAGCAGAAATTTTCCAGTATGATAAACACATATTCAACTAGAGAGTTAGAGAAGGCAAGGAAATGTTGAGAATCAATTCCTTCACCAGAATCAAGCCAATAAAAGCTCAGACTTGGAAACTGGAAAAGAGATATGAGGCCATGGGTGAGATTTCCTATCTTGAAAGAAGACTTTAGTGCCAGAAAGTATTTCACTGTAAAAAAAAAAAAAAAAAAAAAAAAAAAACACTCGTGTGAAGAGGGGAATTCTTTTTTAAAATGACTAATATTCCACTTCATCTTCATCCAGAATTTATAATCTATGTATTTCTTAATTGGGTATGAATATACATGCACAACTTCTATCAAGAAGAGAGGAAAAGGGGAGATGGTTATGACAGGAAGTTTTTGGTACTGGTATAAATGAATGATCATGTGTATTTTAATCCTTGTGGGCAATTCTTATACCCTTATTATGTTTATTTAAGGATGTAGAATGAGGACATAAATCTAAATGACAACTGTACTTTATTGATTTTGCAGAGTTAAGAACATTTATGAGGCATGGAACCCTCCATCAGATTTGGAAGAAAGTAGAGTGAGCGCAGAGGTAACAGACAGCCACTGAGGCCCATGGACAGTCTCCACTTCATGCTTCTCTATCAAACTTTAAGATTTATTAGTAATATGCTGCCTTTGGAAGATGAAAAGAAACTAGTGCCAAGGAAGCATATTCTTCAATATTTGGAATAGACGTGTTCTCAAGACAATGGCTTCAAAGGTCTCCTGTTTGTATGTTTTGACAGTTGTGTGCTGGGCCAGCGCTCTCTGGTACTTGAGTATAACTCGTCCTACTTCTTCTTACACTGGCTCCAAACCATTCAGCCACCTAACAGTTGCCAGGAAAAACTTCACCTTTGGCAACATAAGAACTCGACCTATTAACCCACATTCTTTTGAATTTCTTATCAACGAGCCCAATAAATGTGAGAAAAACGTTCCTTTTCTTGTTATCCTCATCAGCACCACTCACAAGGAATTCGATGCCCGTCAGGCAATCAGAGAGACATGGGGGGATGAGAACAACTTTAAGGGGATCAAGATAGCCACTCTCTTCCTCCTGGGCAAGAATGCTGATCCTGTTCTCAATCAGATGGTGGAGCAGGAGAGCCAAATCTTCCATGATATCATCGTGGAGGACTTCATTGACTCCTACCATAACCTTACCCTCAAAACATTAATGGGGATGAGATGGGTGGCCACTTTTTGTTCAAAAGCCAAGTATGTCATGAAAACAGACAGTGACATTTTTGTAAACATGGACAATCTTATTTATAAGTTACTGAAACCCTCCACCAAGCCACGAAGAAGGTATTTTACTGGCTATGTCATTAATGGAGGACCAATTCGGGACGTCCGCAGTAAGTGGTATATGCCCAGGGATTTGTACCCAGACAGTAACTACCCACCGTTCTGTTCAGGGACTGGCTACATCTTTTCAGCCGATGTGGCTGAACTCATTTACAAGACCTCACTCCACACAAGGCTGCTTCACCTTGAAGATGTATATGTGGGACTGTGTCTTCGAAAGCTGGGCATACATCCTTTCCAGAACAGTGGCTTCAATCACTGGAAAATGGCCTACAGTTTGTGTAGGTATCGCCGAGTTATCACAGTGCATCAGATCTCTCCAGAAGAAATGCACAGAATCTGGAATGATATGTCAAGCAAGAAACATCTCAGATGTTAGAATTTTTACCAGTGTAAATATGTTTCTTTTCTTTTTTTAAGAAATGGGACCTAAGGCGTTGGTATTTTCCAGGTGTCGGGGGAAATGAACTGGTGAAGGGGTTTTATAAAGTTTTTGCTTCCTGCTATAAGTTCCTTTCTTGGATTACCAATTTATAAACGTTAGACTCTGGTCATAGAAACAATAAATGAGTTAGAAGGGCCAGATTTCATTCTCAGTCCCAGAGCGTTGCTATTTATCTCAAAAAGTGACTTCCAAACAACTCCTAGGATTGACGTACTGTGCATCTGAGATAAAAATTTGGTTCTGGGAAACTGAAACTCACAGTAATGTGTCATATCATCTCTGCAAAAATTAATACATAAATAGAAACCATTTTCAAAAGCAATTCAGAAAGGATGCACAGTCAGGAAGACACACTGGATGTGATTATTAATATTGTGTGTATTGTTACATTATATTTTTACATATTTTGCCATGTAATGTGTACAGTATTTGCAGTTCCACCAAGAAATGAACTTGGTACCTGCAGGGAGGCTGCAGTTAAATAGATGGGAGTTTAGATTTGAGAATCAAACATTCTAAGTGTTTGGAAGACAACTCTGCTTGTACCTCCAAGGATTAAATCTGGTCAGCAGGTGGAATGTGTATAAAATGCTACTTAACAAAGTAAACAAAAGATTTTTTTCTTTTTTTTCTTTCTTTTTTGTTTTGCTGTTTCAGAACAAACATTAAGTGGTGCCTCCAAGGAAACTTTGCCAAATGTCATCTCACCTGCTTCCTTCCAGACAGTGTTGCTAAGTGCATTTCACAGTTTCTGGATCTGGCAGGTATATCTGTCTCTATGTAGACAATAAGTTGGTTGGAGGCCGGAGAACAATAAATCACACTGAGAAAATAGAAATTTAAATATGCATTATAATATAACATATGCTTAGCAATAGTGTAAGATGCCCCCCAACACATTTGCAAAGCACGTGAGAAAAATCTTTAAGGGTGTCAATATTATTGAAAGACATGGCCCTACTTGCTAACATCTGAAAACACCAGAGCATGTTCAGCAGCAATGCTGTTATGAGGTATTCTGGGGGCTCTGTGATTTGTGGAAGGATGGGGAAGGCCGGGTTCGGGTCCCGTTGATGCCACCATACTTATTGGGCCATATGAGTAGGCATCGTAATCTTGTGCTTCAATGTGTTCATTTATAAAAATGGCTGTAAAAAACACCTACCTCACAGATGCTGTGAGAGCAAACTGCATTTGCTAAGTATTTTGAGATCCTTAGCTTAAAAGGTGCTACGTAATGCAGTGTATCATGCATTATGCTAAATGCTAAAATAATTGCATAGTTACAATGATGGTCATCAGTAGCAGTAACATCATCTTAATATAAAATCTGCTGAAATAAAGATCAGCTGTGAACTATCAGTGCGCCTAATTCTGCCAAGGCTTTGACTTTTCCTTGGCTATAATTTAAGTGTTTGGGAAAGCTTCCATTTCTCTGCGATTTCTTCTGGTTTCAATGAATAAGTGACTAGGTGAGTGTGTTGCCTTGATATCCCAAGGTGCTGAAAGTAGAGGCAGCTGCCTTTCTTTGGGAAGGAACCTCTGGTTGGGGGTATATTACAGTAAATGAAGCATATGCTTTGCAAAATGCATCACGACAACTTAGATCTCAGGAACCACTGAATCTGAATTCTCTCTAAGAAATTTGAGCACAGGTAAAGCTAGTTCACCTCTTTCAGAAGAAGCAGAATAGGCAGTCAGCAAACCTGCACATTGCACATCTTCCACCATTTATTAGAAAACACCTCTTTGTTCTCATTCAAAGAAAGCCCCGCAGCTGAAAGAGTGTACCTTTTTTATTTATTTGCTTATTTTTTAACCTGACCCCTGGAGCCCCCCATAGGAGCTGATAGCAAACAGATAGACACAATAAACAAGTGGAAGTCATGGCTTGTTTCTGCAAAACACGATCTCTCATCCCCCGCCCTAAAGGACCCAATATGAGACAAGACTTCCCATCCCTTAATACATCTTTATCTTATGGTCAGCAGGACTATTGATTTTGATTAGACAATCCAATTAGGTAACCTGGGAAGAGACAGATCAGCACAAGGTGAACCACCCTCCAACCCTGCAGCCTCAACTGCTGTATAAGTTCCAGTCACTGGGAAAGTCTCACTTCATACTTGGTTCACCTTCAAGTCGTGCAGCTGAATCAAGCCTCTGTCTCATACTATTGCCTTGCATCTACCCCATGCTCAAACCACCTCTGGTGTCAAGAAATTACACATTAGAAACATCATATATGTATACCTATGAATCGTTTTATATGTGTGTGCATACATTATGAATATAGCCCTGATCTTTAAAAGGAGCAAAAATCAGAGAATCTCATATGTCTTAAAGAACTATTTCCTTACTTTTTTATGCTAGGTAATGCCCATGTGACAAACATGTAAATATTCATCAAAGACCACATGTATATATTTTAAAAGCATTTTTTCTTCTCCCCAACTGTATGTATAGCTAGAATCTGCTTGCTGTGTAACATTTTCTTCTGCATGGAGCTTTTGGTGAAGCAAGGCCATTTGTCCAGTGTTTCAATAGCCTTAAGCATGTTTGCCCTTTGGTTTTTGAATGTTCAAAAAATGTTTAAGTGATCAAGAAAAAGCTCTAACTTTCTACTTTTGTTAATTTTATGACATGACACTGGCCAAAATATTGTTTCAGTGAGTGTTGAGCCATTCTTATCATCTCCCTGACATAAAATATACAATGTTTTAGACAGTATTGTACCAAGAGTCTTTTAGACAATTTTTACAAAAACTCTTTTTTTCCCATTATGCACTGGATAATAATAGTATCAGTGTCTATGTTCTTAAAGTTCCTTTTTTTAATTTATTTTTTGGAAAAAAGTTTCTCTTTGGTGGCTAGTTTTGGGGGCTTTGTGTCTTCTTATATTGGAACAAGTGTCAATTTCAATATATAATATTGTATTTTTAAAAAACCAGAATCAACAAAACGAAGATCACTTTTAATTTGGATTCAATTCAGAAGAATAAAACCCCTTTGCGTGACACGATATGGGGGAAATAAACTATTTACAGAGGAGCCAAGGAAGAAGTTTTTCAATCAAATCTCTTCTGTCAAAAGACAATGGAATATTTACCTAAAGCATCTGGGATTCATTTTTTACCTTTCCTAATATGTGGGTTTAGTGGGAGAATTGATTATGTCATTTCTTCTGTAAAGGTGAAAATAGTTTTTATAAACAACACAGTAACTTGTGAATGAAAGAAGTAATTTACTAGAACAACGCTTGTTGATGATAATTGACATTTAGGTATAACGTTATATATGAATGATTGTATTTATGTATTTATTTGTCAAAAATGTACATACCGTTTCGCCAAAAGTAATTGTCTGTAAAAGTGCACTCTCCAGGTTTGTAGTACTATTTAGGGTTACATGGGTTGCCAATCAAGCTGCTAATCAGAATACTATTTTTTGTATCAATGTTATAAAACTAAAAATGACAGACGCTGAAGATACCATTACATTTTCTTCACCTTCCTCTTGAAATGTAAACTGTTGACTGAAAGCACGATGCTTATGTACAGGCCCATCTGTCATGAGGAAGATTATGGTTCCATAAAGCTGATTTTTTTTAAACCATTGGGACAAATAAACAGAAGGAGAACAAATGTTTCACTTTTCTTCTTTTTAGAAAGAATCTCTGGTGAGACGTGATTGTTCAAAGCTGATGCCCTGCCATTAACCTTTCCCACGATCCCAATGTAGGTAATAGTTCATGCCATTCACAGCTCATCCCCAAGAGCCCAGTGCAACTTAACAGTCAACACAGACACTATTCCATCTAGTAAGTAGACCAGTGGCTACTCTGGGACTTAGGAAACAGGGATTTACTTGCCCCTTGGTGGCCTCCAGGAATCATTTAGTTAAAAAGGCTAGTTAAGCCTCTGTTTTAAAGACTATGGGTTAAACACGCCAACAAATTCCAACTCAGGGGAGCACTCTATTAATAATGTGTTTGGCAAATTAGGACGTGTTAAATCTAAGGCAAAAATGTCATTCTCATGGTTCATCTGCATGTATTCTTTGGAATACTGCATGTTACTTTAGAAGTTTAATTGGATCAGAAAAGATTTATTCAGACATCCTTCACAGCAGCCAAGTAGATGTTGATTGCTGATGCCTGATTGTGTAAGCAAAAGACTGAGAGCTATTTAAGAGACAAAAGTTCCTTTTATTATCAGTCCTGATCTAGCTAAACAGATACTCACTTTTTTCTTTGTTTTCTTCAACTTATTTTAAGTTCAGGGGTACACGTGCAGGATGTGCAGGTTTATTACACAGGAAGTCGAGTGCCATGGTACTTTGCTGCACAGATCATCCCATCACCTAGGTATTAAGCCCAGCCTCCATTAGCTATTCTTCCTGATGCACCCTCCCCTGAACCCCTCCTGACAGGCTGCAGTATGTCGTTCCCCTCCATGTGCCCATGTGTTGTCATCATTCAGCTCCCACTTGCAAGAACATGTGGTGTTTGGTTTTCTGTTCCCGTGTTAGTTTGCTGCGGATAATGGCTGCCAACTTCATTTATGTCCCTGCAAAGGACATGATCTCGTTCCTTTATATGGCTGCACAGTATTCCAGATATTCACTTCTTAATGGAAATTTAACTTTTGATTTATTCTCCATATACCTTGGAGTTCAAAAAAATAAAGTTTATCAGGTGAGTGGAACTATGTGAATAAATAATAAAAACATAAAATATACAGATTTGTATGCCACATAACTTTTTCAAAGGACCAACATCAAAAGCAGTGATCTAAAATTATAGTCTCCAGGTCGGACACGGTGGCTCACGCCTATAATTCCACCACTTTGGGAGGCCAAGGTGGTGGGTCACCTGAAGCTAGGAGTTCAAAACCAGCCTGGCCAACATGGTGAAACCCCGTCTCTACTAAATGTACAAACATTAGCCAGGCATGGTGTAATCCCCGCTACTTCGGAGGCTGAGGCAGGAAAATCGCTTGAACCTGGAGGCAGGGGTTGCAGTGAGCCAAGATTGCGCCACTGCACTCCAGCTTGGGTGACAGAGCGAAACTCTGTCTCAAAGATAGATAGATAGATAGATAGATAGATAGATAGATAGATAGATAGATAGATAGACAGACAGATAAAAGTATAGTCTCCAGACCAGGAGCACTAGATTCAACAGGGAACTTCCTAAAAAAGCAAATTCTCAAGTCCCTCCAGAAACTTCAGCGTGTGACTCACCAGTCCATTTTAACCAGCCCTCTAGGTAACTCCAGTGCCCACTGGAGCTGAGAACACTGACCCAGAGCAGAGATTGGCAAACTACAGCCTGTGAACTCCATCTGGCCTGCTGTTCACAAGCTAGGAGTGGTTCCCATGAACAGCTGCAATGATTTGATGACAGCAGATGCTGACATGGAACTCCAACTAAGCAGGACGTTAGTCCAATAGGAAGAACACCATTCCTCTCATTAGTAGATGTGTATTACCAATAAACAAAATTATACTCGGTTATTTTGAATTCCATCAATACAAAACCAGGAAATTTATTTTTTCTTTTGTTGTGTAATGTACTATCATATATATATAGAAATATAGATTTTTTTTTTTTTTGAGATGGAGTGTCGCTCTGTCACCCAGGCTGAAGTGCAGTGGCATGATCTTGGCTCACTGCAAGCTCCGCCTCCCAGGTTCACACCATTCTCCTACCTCAGCCTCCCCAGTACCTGGGACTACAGGCGCCCGCCACCTCGCCCGGCTAATTTTTTGTATTTTTAGTAGAGACAGGGTTTCACCGTGTTAGCCTGGATGATCTCTATCTTCTGACCTAGTGATCTGCCCTCCTCCGCCTTCCAAAGTGCTGGGATTACAGGCATGAGCCACCACGCCCGGCCAGTACTATCATATATTTTCAAGTTTGCTTCTTGACCTGCAAAGCTTAAAATATTTATTATCTTGCACTTTATAGGAAAAGTTTGTCAACCTCTGACCTAGAGAAACAGGAAAACATCTGAAAAAGGTGCTACACAGAAAATATTTCAAGTTATGGATGAAAAATCACACCAACATTGGAATTGTCTTCCCACACAGCCAGGAAAATGACAATATAGTCATGATAATGAATTATATTAAAACCAACAGCTGCATATATTTTGAAATATTTCCTTGTTTTCTCTGAGTGATTTTTAAAAATTATAAAAGCTTGATTCTAATTGTCACAATTACCTACATCTTAATTAATATATTGTTTAAAGATGTGTGCATATTAGACCTAAAAGGGTGGGTTTCATATAGCTTGATTATCATAATTGCAAGTATTCTATTTTCTCATTTACTTAATTGATTGTCATAGATTTCCAGATGAATTCACACTGCTGGGAGAAAACTGAATACATTTTTAAGAGAAAAAACAAAAACGAACAAAATGTAAAACAGAAATGGGGATATTTAAAAGAGCGATGTGCTCCTCAGTATAATCCATGTGAGCATGAAAAATCGCCTTTGATAAGATCTCCTTACCTCCTTGCTGGTTAAGATGGGCATTTTGTGAAATGAAAAGAAATGAATGAAAAGTGTTATTGATTCAACCACATCGATAATAACGCTGGCTCCACACTCTCTTCAGCCAGAGGTGCCTAGCACTCAAGAAAAATTATCCATTTAGTTTACCTTCTAGAATCTATTAGTTTAGTACATTATGTCAGCTATTTGTTAGGCCTGTTGCAATGACCTCAGGCGTCACCTGGAGGGAAAATGACACAAGAGGTGATTTATTCTCTCTAGGTTTATTCTAGAATGTTTACTCAGCAGTGGCTGCCTGATACTGCAGGCTGGGCCCAGTTACGTGTGGGGGTGTGTGATGAAGACTGTTTTTCAGCAGAGGTGAAGATGACCTCACCAAGCATGAGGTAAGGGGGAAGAAAGCATCAGAGAATTTCTCCTGTTGCAAAACCTTAAATTTGCAGTGCCCATTCTTCTGTTTTGTCATTGTTGCTGCTGAATCCTAACAATAGCCTCATGAGGTAGATGCTGCTCTTAAGTTGGCAGATTAGGGAACTGAGGCAACAGAGGCTTCTGCAACTTACAGGGCGAATTCAGGCCCTCTGGCTCTAGAGGCCATGTTCATCACCAACATAGCATTTTGCTTCTCAAAAATAGGGACACATAGCACTCCCCACCACCACACTGCCCCAGGCCCCAGTTCCTGTAGAATTCACTGTAGCTATTTTAATTTGTTTTTCAGTTTGGAACTTCTGCCCCCTTTTTCACTGAGTTATAATTTATATACTTTAAAATTCCCTCTTTTAATGTACAGTTCTATGAGTTTTGACAAATGTGTACAATCAGGTAACAACCACCATAATAAGAAATAGAACGGTTCTAGTACTTTCCCAAATTTTCTTTTTTTTTTTTTTTTTTTTTTTTTTTTGAGACGGAGTCTCGCTCTGTCACCCAGGCTGGAGTGCAGTGGCCGGATCTCAGCTCACTGCAAGCTCTGCCTCCCGGGTTCACGCCATTCTCCTGCCTCAGCCTCCCGAGTAGCTGGGACTACAGGCGCCGCCACCTCGCCCGGCTAGTTTTTTGTAGTTTTTTGTAGTTTTTAGTAGAGACGGGGTTTCACCGTGTTAGCCAGGATGGTCTCGATCTCCTGACCTCGTGATCCGCCCGTCTCGGCCTCCCAAAGTGCTGGGATTACAGGCTTGAGCCACCGCGCCCGGCACCCAAATTTTCTCATGATGCTTTGTAATCAGCCCCCTACCCCAGCCTCTGGCAATCACTGGTCTCTTTCCAAATGTTTATTTTACTTGAGATTTATGTTTTACTTAGTAGTCATCATCTATAATGTTTAATGTATAGAAAAAGTTTCTTCAAATAACCCATCATGACACCTTAGCATCCAACAAAGCACAAAATCAAAAAGCAGAGGATAAAACAAGAAAACAGAATCTTAAGAAAATAGTTAAGCAACACATAAACACAGATAAAAGATTCAGGAATTTAAAAATAAACCACCATTAATTCAATAATATCCAAGTCTAATAAATATTAATAGGAAGATGCCAGTCAAAAATCTACCACTTCAGTAACTCAAAATTTAGACCAGCTCACTAGAAACTTTAACAGAGCTTCTGTCCTTCAGAACTCACACATTTCTATAGAGAGAATGATCCGTAAGTTCAATTATGCCTTTTTTCCTCTTGGAAGCAAAGGATCCTCTGGAGAGGTATCCATCACTAGCTAGCTCCTTAAAAAGGCAGGCCCTGTTTCCACTCAAGGCTGTGGTTCCACACCTGTCGCAAACCACACTCTGATGAGCTCCCCCTCTGTGTCTGCTTGTGCATTCTGACTTACTTTTGGTTTCTTCAACATATACTAGTCCAAATTCTCTTTAGGAAAAGATAATTTCACCACTACAAGCTTCTCTTTAAACTTTATCAATAGAATCATCTGAGTTAACTTGGAAAGCATGTCATTTACAACAAAATGCCTCTCCGTCCTAGCAGGAGTTGGAGCCATAGGCAGCACAAGTATGGAAGTAAATAGGATACTGGAGCAGAAAGGACAGGATGAGGGACACGTAGACTCTAGAACAATGCTTCTCAGACTGGCATATGCCAAGTAATTACCTGAGAATCTTGGTAAAATGCAGATTCGTAGTTCTGGAGTCTAACCCACAGTTCTTTCTTGTGAGCTTCTAGGCAATGCTGATGCCACTGGTGCATCGACTGTGTTTTGAGTAACAGAGCTCTGGAATTCAAGGCTAGATTCTAAACAGGGTTACTCGTTTTTTGGTTTGTTTGGTTTTGGTTTTGTTTTGAGACAGGGTCTCCGACACCCAGGCTGGAGTGCAGTGGCATGATCTTGACCTCCCAGGCTCAGGTGATCCTCCCACCTCAGCCTTCTGAGTAGCTGTGACTGCAGGCTAGAGCCACCATGCCCAGCTAATTATTTTATTTTATTTTTTTTTATAGAGACAGGGTTTCACCATGTTGCCCAGGCTGGTCTCAAATCCTCAGCTCACGTGATCCACCCTTCTACACCTCCCAAAGTGCTGGGATTATAGGCGCGAGCTGCCGCACCCAGCCTAGGGTTATTAGTATTCACTAAGCGTCTATACCAGAGATGCTTACCATAGCAGAGACTTTTGCCTATACTACCTCTTTAAATATTCATAAAAACTTGTTGGAAGGGATTACGGATTAAAGTGAGGTTTGAGACTGTAGTACAATTTTAGGTTAGAAACTCACTCTTTATTTCTTGTACGTAGCTTTCTCTAAAACCTTATGGGAGAAGGGTGAGGTCCTAGAGGAAGCAATACACCAAAGAAACAAAAACAATGGGAAGCAAAATACACTATTATTTTGCTGATTCAGTACCCAGTAACCCAATATAGGATTCTATGTTAAAACCAAGCTGGAGCTTATGATGTAGCCCGGGGTCAAAGTGGGACCTGATGGCTTTATCTTCCCACCAACCACCATTTATAGTATGTGGGCATGCTATATAGCACAGAAAAGAGACAGAGAGAAGTATGTAGAGCCAGGCTACAGGGTTCCTGGTACAAGACAATGGAGACAACAGGAACAGAAGGAAAGCAGCACAGAGAGCCACGCAAGTATGTCATCTGCAAAAAACAGTAACCCCACATATGTATAAATGAGGTCAAATTGTTGTCATAGGATATGACCATTCAGATTTACAGCCAGGTGCGGTGGCTCATGTCTATAATTCCAGCACTTTGGGAGGCCAAGTTGGGTGGATCACTTGAGGTCAAGAGTTCAAGACCAGCCTGGCCAACATGGTGAAACCACATCTCTACTAAAAATACAAAATTAGGTGTGGTGTGCACACTTGTAATCCTAGCTACTCATGAGTCTGAGGAAGGAGAATCACTTGAAACCGGGAGGCAGAGGTTTTAGTGAGCCAAGATTCTGCCGCTGCACTCCAGCCTCGGTGACAGAGCAAGACTCCATCTCAAAAGAAAAAAGGTTTATAATCTGACCTTTTGGGAGGAACATTATTAGGATGAGAGGAAGGAAGTTTTTTTGTTTTGTTTTGTTTTGTTTTTTTTTTTTTTTGGCATTAATGAGAAAACACCTAGGTGGTCCCTCCCAAACAAGGAATCCAGCATTTATTATTGTCACCATTTTGGGGTTGAAAAATCCAAGAGTCAGAGAAATCAAAAGACTTTTTCAATGTAAAAAATCAATAACTGGAAAGATAGTATTCAAACCCCAAGTATTTTGACTGGAGTCCAGTCTTTTCTTTTCCATTATGTCATACTGCTCTAAATTTTATTTGCAATTCAGAAACAAGTAGGTGCAAACCCTCCCTGGTTTAAAGGTTAGAATCAGCAATATATCCAAGGTCAAACGAGCAGTCAGTGCTTGAAGTAACAGACAAATCTGAAAAGTCAGCAGAAAAAAAACAAGCAATCCCGAGTCCAGATATGCAGCTCAAAGAATGTGCAAATAGCTAAGACAACAGGGTCAAAACCTAGGCAAGAGTCAGATAAATAGGTTCAGAACAGGCATCAGGTTCACTTAATATCAAATGGCACAACACAGTGAACCTGATTTTTCAGGCAGAGCTCTCGACCAGGATACCTTTTAATTACCATGAATTGTGTTGACCCCAAGATCCCCAAAGGGAGGACTGTACCTCTGCTTTGGTGTCCAGAAATAACCTAGATCAGATGTCACCACAAATAAAGTAAGTGTTTTTCAACAAGAACACAAAATACTCTTTACAACAGCTTTGCATGCACTGTTTATTTCCAAGACAAAAGGAAAGAAGAGAAAATGACGCCCAAGTGACAAAGGAGAAGAATCAGCAGGAGAGACCATGATAATTTAAGGAGACGATGAACAAGAACCAGGAAGACCAGGGAAGTAAGAGAGCAGAAGGAACTAATTCAGGGGTAGATGGAAGATGGGGAAAGAGCCACACCTGTTTTCGGATTATGTTGACCAATGTTTCTTTGCTTTTGCCATTGTAAAAATTATCTATCATAAATTTCAATCCACTTTCCATCAAATTCTCTTTCAGTTAGAGTATAAAAAAAGGTAGGGGGAGGTATTTCCCAGAGGCAGATACCAACCCATATTTTCTCATATATCAGCTTGTTTTTTTATGGCCTGTTTTACTTTTCTTACCTTTTTCTTATTATTATACTCAGTTGGTTCTGATTCCCATTCCAGAAACAGTACATTCTTTTGCATTAAATTTTGCAGATGTCCTACAGATTAGATCCCAGAGGTTATACCTGTTTTGATTTCCAAGGGCATAATAATAAGCAAAATCCCTAATTTAAGTGAAGGAGACTGTTGGAGACCTTTCTCTCTACATTAGAAGGCTGTTACAAACTAAAGCAATCTCACTTTAGAGTCTAGCTTTAAACTTAGCATTAAAGTCAAAATAATGAGATTCACATTAGGTTTCTGATAAACTATAAAGTCAATTTCAATTGAGAAACTTGTCATTTTGCTTTTATTACCCTGGGTACATGGCAGAATATTGATGGAAATCTATGAAGACATATCCATTCATTCATTCATTCAACTGTTCACTCATAAATATTCCTTGAAGGTCAACCAGGGACCAGATGCACTGCTAGCACCAAGTGTTATTATATATTTAGGAGGTGATTGTCCAATATTCTTTACAAAGCTGAAGCTTTTTTGTTATAACATTCAAAATCAGAAATTGCTTCCTAGAATTGCTAATCCCTGAATGTCTTCTCAGATGATGCTTTATGCTAATAGGACTTGTGATCCCAAGTTTACCAAGCCAGAATTGTTTATAACTTAGTTCTTGGAATCAACATTTTTTTTTAATTTATGAATAAACCTAATAGATTAGCATATAGGTTAAATTAGTGCCTCTTAACCAAGGAGGAAAAACAGTAATGCATATTTAGTCCTATATATTTGGGTC
Source organism: Rhinopithecus bieti (assembly GCF_001698545.2). Lineage (NCBI taxonomy): Eukaryota > Metazoa > Chordata > Mammalia > Primates > Cercopithecidae > Rhinopithecus > Rhinopithecus bieti. The sequence continues at coordinate 1,536,207 of NW_016804356.1, forward strand.
TCCAAATACTAAACCCATTTTCATTAAAGTAAATTGTGTTAGAGATCCAGCCCCAACCAAGAACCAATAGGCTTAATTACATTACGTGGTAATGTTTTTGTTTCTTCAAACAAATGGAAGATTATACAGAACCCTAGGCAGGTTTAGTGATTTAAAATAAAAACGCACTTCCGTGAAATTAAGATAAGCATATAGCACAATGAGCAATAGAATTTGTTGAAAAGCTTCAGGTGAGCAGATCTATCTCCATCACCTATCTGGAATCAGCCTCTATGTCCAATCTGCACTCACAGCCATGAATGTGCAGCTGACCATGGTTGAAGTCAGTGACTAAGAAGTTTTTGGTTTATTTTTGCTAGGTTCATATTACCCATCTTACCCTTCAATGACATCGGCTTCTCAAACAATCCCTGATATGGAACTGATTAACTCTTGCAGGTCTGTTTGGCCTCTCTGTGGGTGGGGAATTGTGGGTGGTGATGCTGGAAAAAATCCTATTAAATATAATTACAAATTGCAGTAAGAGATATATAGGAAAGCGCTATGGATGCTATGAAGAAATATGTTTCAGATTAAAGAGTTTGAGGTGGACTCTGAAGAAGTGATATAAAAACAATCAAATTTGGATCCCACCTTCAGGCTGCATGTTGCCTCAGAGGTGTGCAGATCTTTTGGTCTGGACATTATTTTTAAAATATGTGAATTTGGCTGCCACCCAATCCCCTCAAAATCTGAATTTCTAGCCTGCATTATAAATTTTTTAAATTTTTTTTATTTTCATAGGTAATTGGGAACAGGTGGTGTTTGGTTATATGAGTAAGTTATTTAGTGGTGATTTACAAGATTTTGGTGCACCCATCACCCGAGCAGGGTACATTGAACTCAATTTGTAGTTTTCTATCCCTCACCCCCTTCCCACCCTTTCCTCCTGAGTCCCCAAAGTCCACTGTGTCATTCCTATGCCTTTGCATACTCATAGCTTAGCTTAGCTTCAACTTAGGAGTGAGAACATACGATGTTTTTTTTCCATTCATGAGTTACTTCACTTAGAATAATAGTCTCCAATCTCATCCAGGTCGCTGTGAATGCCATTAACTCATTCCTTTTTATGGCTAATATACCTTCATACACACACACACACACACACACACACACACACACACACATATACACATGAGAGCAAATCCAAATAATCTCAATGAGAAATAAAATGGGAGATATTACAACTGACACAATAGAAATACAAAAAATCATTCAAGTCTACTATGAACAGCTTTACATGCATAAACTAGAAAATCTAGAAGAGATGAACAAATTCCTGGAAAGATAAACCCTCCTAGCTTAAATCAGGAAGAATTAGATACTCTAAACAGACCAATAACAAGCAGTGAGATTAAAGTGGTAATTTAAAAATTACCAACAAAAAATGTCCAGGACCAGACAGATTCACAGAAGAATTCTACCAGACATTCAAAGAAGAATTGATACCAATCCTATTGACACTATTCCACAAGATAGAGAAAGAGGAAACCCTCCCTAAATCATTCTATGAAGACAACATTCTAGAATGTATATATTATATATTATATATATATTTATATATTTATATATAATAGATAAATATATATTACACATGTATTTCTTTATCCGCTCCTTGACTGATGGGCATTTGGGGTGGTTCCACGTTTTTGCAATTACGAATTGTGTTGCTATAAACATGAGTGTGCAAGTGTCTTTTCTGTATAATGACTTCTTTTCCTCTGGGTAGATACCCAGTAGTGGGATTGCTGGATCAAACAGTGGTTCTGCTTTTAGTTATTTAAGGAATCTCCACACTGTTTTCCATAGTGGTGTACTAGTTTACATTCCCACCAGCAGTGTGGAAGTGTTCTCTGTTCATCACATCCACACCAACATCTGCTATTTATTATTATTATTATTATTATTATTATTATTATTATTACGGCCATTCTTGCAGGAGTAAGGTGGTATCGCATTGTGGCTTTTGATTTGCATTTCTCTGATCATTAGTGATGTTGAGCATTTTTTCATGTTTGTTGGCCATTTAGTTAACTTCTTTTGAGAATTGTCTATTCATATCCTTAGCCCACTTTTTGATGGGTTATTTTTTTCTTGTTGATTTGTTTGAGTTCATTGTAGATTCTGGATACTAGTCCTTTGTCAGATGTATAGATTGTGGAGACTTTTTCCCATTCTATGGGTTGTCTGTTCACTTTGCTGACTGTTCCTTTTGCTATGCAAAAGCTCTTTAGTGTAATTAAATCCCAGCAATTTATCTTTGATTTTATTGCATTTGCTTTGGGGTTCTTGGTCATGAAATCCTTGCCTAAGCCAATGTCTACAAGGGTTTTTCCAATGTTATCTTCTAGAATTTTTATAGTTTCAGGTCTTAGATTTAAGTCCTTCATCCATCGTGAGTTGATTTTTGTATAAGGTGAGAAATGGGGATCCACTTTCATTCTCCTACATGTGGTTTGCCAATATGCCAGCACCATTTGTTGGAAAGAGTGTCTTTTCCCCACTTTATGTTTTTGTTTGCTTTGTTGAAGATCAGTTGGCTGTAAGTATTTGGGTTTATTTCTGGGTTCTCCATTCTGTTCCACTGGTCTATGTGCCTATTTTTATACCACCACCATGCTGTTTTGGTGACTATGGCCTTATAGTATAGTTTGTAATCAGGTAATGTGGTGCCTCCGGAATTGTTCTTTTTGCTTTGTCTTGCTTTGACTATGCAGACTCTTTTTTGGGTCCCTATGAATTTTAGGGTTTTTTTTTAATTCTGTGAAGAATGATGGTGGTATTTTGATGGGAATTGTGTTGAATATATAGATTGCTTTTGTCAGTATGGTCATTTTCACAATATTGATTCTACCCATCCATGATCATGGGATGTGTTTCCATTTGTTTGTATCATCTATGATTTCTTTCAGCAGTGTTTTGTAGTTTTCCTTGTAGAGGTCTTTCACCTTCTTGGTTAGATATATTCCTAAGTGTTGTGTTGTGTTGTATTGTATTGTATTGTATTGTATTGTATTGTATTGTATTGTATTGTATTTTTATTTGAAGCTATTGTAAAAGGGGTTGAGTTCTTGATTTGATCCTCGGGTTGGTCGCTGTTAGTGTATAGAAGAGCTACTGATTCTTGTACATTAATTTTGTATCCAAAAACTTTGCTGAATTCTTTTATCAGTTCTGGGAGCTTTCTGGTGGAGTATTTAGGGTTTTCTAGATAAAGGATCATATCATCAGCAAACAGTGACAGTTTGACTTCCTCTTTACTGATTTGGATGTGCTTTATTTCTTTCTCTTGTCTGATTGTTCTGGCTAGGACTTCTAGAGCTATGTTGAAGAGGAGTGGTAAGAGTTGTTCATCAGAGATATTAGTCTGTAGTTTTCTTTTTCCGTTATGTCC